>NW_027444925.1:0-190405 GCF_048569485.1 Anomaloglossus baeobatrachus
AGCATTAACTCTTCTAAGAGTCCTAAGAGTCCTGCTTACACTGATGGGTTGCAGCTGTGGGACCCTATTTTCAGAGATGATGTCCTCCACCCAACTCTCAAAAAGCTGAAAGGGTCTTCAGTAGAGATGGATAGTCGAGCTGGGCTATCAGACGGTCACCTCTGTAGCTGTAGTGTCATTTTTCCTATGGTCCAATGTGTAAATTAAACAAAAAAGTGCACGTTTGTTATGATGTCCAAGATGGGGACCAGGATGTGGACATAATAAAAAATTAGGGAACATGATAGGAGACATTTCTACAATACATATAATCATTCTTATCTATCTAATATGATGATAACAGCTCTCCATATCTGCAGTCCACCACAAGGACCACCCTCTCTAATCCCTGAAAAATGAAATCATCCTCAGTGATGAAGAGAGGGGGCTAAGTGCCCCCAATGGTCTCAGAGCATTGACTCTTCTAAGAGTCCTGCTCACACTGATGGGGTGCAGCTGTGGGACCCTATTTTCAGAGATGATGTCCTCCACCCAACTCTCAAAAAGCTGAAAGGGTCTTCAGTAGAGATGGATAGTCGAGCTGGGCTATCAGACGGTCACCTCTGTAGCTGTAGTGTCATTTTTCCTATGGTCCAATGTGTAAATTAAACAAAAAAGTGCACGTTTGTTATGATGTTCAAGATGGGGACCAGGATGTGGACATAATAAAAAATTAGGGAACATGATAGGAGACATTTCTACAATACATATAATCATTCTTATCTATCTAATACGATGACAACAGCTCTCCATACCTGCAGTCCACCACAAGGACCACCCTCTCTAATCCCTGAAAAATGAAATCATCCTCAGTGACGAAGAGAGGGGGCTAAGCGCCCCCCATGGTCTCAGAGCATTAACTCTTCTAAGAGTCCTAAGAGTCCTGCTCACACTGATGGGGTGCAGCTGTGGGACCCTATTTTCAGAGATGATGTCCTCCACCCAACTCTCAAAAAGCTGAAAGGGTCTTCAGTAGAGATGGATAGTCGAGCTAGGCTATCAGACGGTCACCTCTGTAGCTGTAGTGTCATTTTTCCTATGGTCCAATGTGTAAATTAAACAAAAAAGTGCACGTTTGTTATGATGTCCAAGATGGGGACCAGGATGTGGACATAATAAAAAATTAGGGAACATGATAGGAGACATTTCTACAATACATATAATCATTCTTATCTATCTAATACGATGACAACAGCTCTCCATACCTGCAGTCCACCACAAGGACCACCCTCTCTAATCCGTGAAAAATGAAATCATCCTCAGTGACGAAGAGAGGGGGCCAAGCGCCCCCCATGGTACCAGAGCATTGACTCTTCTAAGAGTCCTAAGAGTCCTGCTCACACTGATGGGGTGAAGCTGTGGGACCCTATTTTCAGAGATGATGTCCTCCACCCGACTCTCAAAAAGCTGAAAGGGTCTTCAGTAGAGATGGATAGTCGAGCTGGGCTATCAGACGGTCACCTCTGTAGCTGTAGTGTCATTTTTCCTATGGTCCAATGTGTAAATTAAACAAAAAAGTGCACGTTTGTTATGATGTCCAAGATGGGGACCAGGATGTGGACATAATAAAAAATTAGGGAACATGATAGGAGACATTTCTACAATACATATAATCATTCTTATCTATCTAATACGATGACAACAGCTCTCCATACCTGCAGTCCACCACAAGGACCACCCTCTCTAATCCCTGAAAAATGAAATCATCCTCAGTGACGAAGAGAGGGGGCTAAGCGCCCCCATGGTCTCAGAGCATTAACTCTTCTAAGAGTCCTAAGAGTCCTGCTCACACTGATGGGGTGCAGCTGTGGGACCCTATTTTCAGAGATGATGTCCTCCACCCAACTCTCAAAAAGCTGAAAGGGTCTTCAGTAGAGATGGATAGTCGAGCTGGGCTATCAGACGGTCACCTCTGTAGCTGTAGTGTCATTTTTCCTATGGTCCAATGTGTAAATTAAACAAAAAAGTGCACGTTTGTTATGATGTCCAAGATGGGGACCAGGATGTGGACATAATAAAAAATTAGGGAACATGATAGGAGACATTTCTACAATACATATAATCATTCTTATCTATCTAATACGATGACAACAGCTCTCCATACCTGCAGTCCACCACAAGGACCACCCTCTCTAATCCCTGAAAAATGAAATCATCCTCAGTGACGAAGAGAGGGGGCCAAGCGCCCCCCATGGTACCAGAGCATTGACTCTTCTAAGAGTCCTAAGAGTCCTGCTCACACTGATGGGGTGAAGCTGTGGGACCCTATTTTCAGAGATGATGTCCTCCACCCAACTCTCAAAAAGCTGAAAGGGTCTTCAGTAGAGATGGATAGTCGAGCTGGGCTATCAGACGGTCACCTCTGTAGCTGTAGTGTCATTTTTCCTATGGTCCAATGTGTAAATTAAACAAAAAAGTGCACGTTTGTTATGATGTCCAAGATGGGGACCAGGATGTGGACATAATAAAAAATTAGGGAACATGATAGGAGACATTTCTACAATACATATAATCATTCTTATCTATTTAATACGATGACAACAGCTCTCCATACCTGCAGTCCACCACAAGGACCACCCTCTCTAATCCCTGAAAAATGAAATCATCCTCAGTGACGAAGAGTGGGGGCTAAGCGCCCCCCATGGTCTCAGAGCATTGACTCTTCTAAGAGTCCTAAGAGTCCTGCTCACACTGATGGGGTGCAGCTGTGGGACCCTATTTTCAGAGATGATGTCCTCCACCCAACTCTCAAAAAGCTGAAAGGGTCTTCAGTAGAGATGGATAGTCGAGCTGGGCTATCAGACGGTCACCTCTGTAGCTGTAGTGTCATTTTTCCTATGGTCCAATGTGTAAATTAAACAAAAAAGTGCACGTTTGTTATGATGTCCAAGATGGGGACCAGGATGTGGACATAATAAAAAATTAGGGAACATGATAGGAGACATTTCTACAATACATATAATCATTCTTATCTATCTAATACGATGACAACAGCTCTCCATACCTGCAGTCCACCACAAGGACCACCCTCTCTAATCCCTGAAAAATGAAATCATCCTCAGTGACGAAGAGAGGGGGCTAAGCGCCCCCATGGTCTCAGAGCATTAACTCTTCTAAGAGTCCTAAGAGTCCTGCTTACACTGATGGGTTGCAGCTGTGGGACCCTATTTTCAGAGATGATGTCCTCCACCCAACTCTCAAAAAGCTGAAAGGGTCTTCAGTAGAGATGGATAGTCGAGCTGGGCTATCAGACGGTCACCTCTGTAGCTGTAGTGTCATTTTTCCTATGGTCCAATGTGTAAATTAAACAAAAAAGTGCACGTTTGTTATGATGTCCAAGATGGGGACCAGGATGTGGACATAATAAAAAATTAGGGAACATGATAGGAGACATTTCTACAATACATATAATCATTCTTATCTATCTAATATGATGATAACAGCTCTCCATATCTGCAGTCCACCACAAGGACCACCCTCTCTAATCCCTGAAAAATGAAATCATCCTCAGTGATGAAGAGAGGGGGCTAAGTGCCCCCAATGGTCTCAGAGCATTGACTCTTCTAAGAGTCCTAAGAGTCCTGCTCACACTGATGGGGTGCAGCTGTGGGACCCTATTTTCAGAGATGATGTCCTCCACCCAACTCTCAAAAAGCTGAAAGGGTCTTCAGTAGAGATGGATAGTCGAGCTGGGCTATCAGACGGTCACCTCTGTAGCTGTAGTGTCATTTTTCCTATGGTCCAATGTGTAAATTAAACAAAAAAGTGCACGTTTGTTATGATGTTCAAGATGGGGACCAGGATGTGGACATAATAAAAAATTAGGGAACATGATAGGAGACATTTCTACAATACATATAATCATTCTTATCTATCTAATACGATCACAACAGCTCTCCATACCTGCAGTCCACCACAAGGACCACTCTCTCTAATCCCTGAAAAATGAAATCATCCTCAGTGACGAAGAGAGGGGGCTAAGCGCCCCCCATGGTCTCAGAGCATTGACTCTTCTAAGAGTCCTAAGATTCCTGCTCACACTGATGGGGTGCAGCTGTGGGACCCTATTTTCAGAGATGATGTCCTCCACCCAACTCTCAAAAAGCTGAAAGGGTCTTCAGTAGAGATGGATAGTCGAGCTGGGCTATCAGACGGTCACCTCTGTAGCTGTAGTGTCATTTTTCCTATGGTCCAATGTGTAAATTAAACAAAAAAGTGCACGTTTGTTATGATTTCCAAGATGGGGACCAGGATGTGGACATAATAAAAAAATAGGGAACATGATAGGAGACATTTCTACAATACATATAATCATTCTTATCTATCTAATACGATGACAACAGCTCTCCATACCTGCAGTCCACCACAAGGACCACCCTCTCTATTCCCTGAAAAGTGAAATCATCCTCAGTGACGAAGAGAGGGGGCTAAGCGCCCCCCATGGTCTCAGAGCATTGACTCTTCTAAGAGTCCTAAGAGTCCTGCTCACACTGATGGGGTGCAGCTGTGGGACCTTATTTTCAGAGATGATGTTCTCCACCCAACTCTCAAAAAGCTGAAAGGGTCTTCAGTAGAGATGGATAGTCGAGCTGGGCTATCAGACGGTCACCTCTGTAGCTGTAGTGTCATTTTTCCTATGGTCCAATGTGTAAATTAAACAAAAAAGTGCACGTTTGTTATGATGTCCAAGATGGGGACCAGGATGTGGACATAATAAAAAATTAGGGAACATGATAGGAGACATTTCTACAATACATATAATCATTCTTATCTATTTAATACGATGACAACAGCTCTCCATACCTGCAGTCCACCACAAGGACCACCCTCTCTAATCCCTGAAAAATGAAATCATCCTCAGTGACGAAGAGAGGGGGCTAAGCGCCCCCCATGGTCTCAGAGCATTGACTCTTCTAAGAGTCCTAAGAGTCCTGCTCACACTGATGGGGTGCAGCTGTGGGACCCTATTTTCAGAGATGATGTCCTCCACCCAACTCTCAAAAGGCTGAAAGGGTCTTCAGTAGAGATGGATAGTCGAGCTGGGCTATCAGACGGTCACCTCTGTAGCTGTAGTGTCATTTTTCCTATGGTCCAATGTGTAAATTAAACAAAAAAGTGCAAGCTTGTCCTGTTTGGTGGAGATGATATTTAATAAAATAAGTAGAAATCCACTAAAAGTTTTGTTTGGTTATCTTGCAATCCCGAGATAATCGTCTCCATGCTCCAAATCCATTTTAAAGCCATTTTTAAGGCATTTCGCGCATACATGAAATGAACACATTTTTCTCCAAAACTATAACAGATGCAAGCTTGTCCTGTTTGGTGGAGATGATATTTAATAAAATAAGTAGAAATCCACTAAAAGTTTTGTTTGGTTATCTTGCAATCCCGAGATAATCGTCTCCATGCTCCAAATCCAGTAGAAGCATCAAACACAGCACCAATACCTCCCATCAGTATCCCACCACAGTGCCATGTAACCCATGCCCTACACTCCCATCTACACCAATACTATACAGGCACAAACTAGTATATCTGACTAAAAGCCCCCAAAATATGAAGAACGGCCTATAGTTGAGTGTGGATATAAAATCTATGTGAGCAGAGCTAGAATAGAAATCACTGATCGCATTGAAGTCATTCTGACCATAAATCACCATGATATCAAGGTGAGGAGTTGTGTGTTACTGCTGGGAGGAAAGGGTTAACAGTGGAATATTAAGGTGCATTTCTGTGTGCAGTGTTACTAGTCAATGTAACAATTCAATATGAGCTGCTCTTGGTGCCGGGGGAGGGAGATGCTCTCCTGAGCAAGATAGATGGGGAATGAACATGATATCTATATAGTGTAAGGCAGGGGGTCTCAAACTCGGCTGGGTGTATGGGCCGCACAGAGGAAAAAAATAATTTGGGGGGCTGCATTCTTTGCAGGACAAAGTGACATTTTTATTGGTACCATATATATATATTTTTTTCACACACCTTTGGATGACTGATTTTCAACATTTTTCACTTGTTTATTATAACAAATGTGCACATTCTTTGGTTAAATCTAAAAAAAAAAAATTTGATGTTAAAAAAAAGTCATGCCTTATTTTGTTTTTTTTTACATTTTATCCCTTTCTTTTAACTAATAGTGTTACAATTATGACGCTAGCGTTTTGTGAAGGGAATGCTTTGCCTACTTCCGTGACTATGGCCTTCCGGAACTGCTGCATTTTGGCTGACCTCTCCGCCTCGGGAATAAGAGACATAAAGTTCTCCTTGTAGCGTGGGTCTAACAGTGTTACCAACCAGTAATGATTGTCGGCCAAGATGTTCTTAACGCGAGGGTCACGAGACAGGCAGCTTACCATAAAGTCATCCATGTGCGCCAGACTCTTAACAGCCATCACTTCAGTATCCAGACCAACACGATGACTGAACATGCTGTCCTCCTCCTTCTCCTCCTCCTCCTCCTCCTCCTCCTCCTCATCCTCCTCCTCCTCCTCCTCCTCATCATCTACCCTGTCCTCTGGCCAGCCACGCTGAACTGAGCATATGATTGGTATGCATGTCATATCCTCAATTTGGCCGGAGAGTTGCTCCATGTCTTTATCCTCCTCCTCGTCATAGTCCTCCACTGCACGTTGTGATGAGACGAGGCTGGACTGTGTGTTATCACCCACACCCACTACTGTTTCTTGCTCCAACTCATCGTGTTCCGCCTGCAATGCATCATGTTTGGTTTTGAGCAGAGACCGTTTTAGAAGGCAGAGAAGCGGTATGGTGACGCTAATAATGGCGTCATCGCCGCTCACCATCTTGGTGGAGTCCTCAAAGTTTTGGAGGATGGTACATAGGTCGGACATCCATCTCCACTCCTCAGGTGTTATGTGTGGAGTTTGACCCATTTCCCGACGGCTTAGGTGATGCAGGTACTCAACAACTGCCCTCTTCTGCTCACATATCCTGATCAACATGTGCAGAGTTGAATTCCAACGCGTGGGGACATCACACACCAGTCTGTGAGCCGGAAGATGCAAACGACGCTGAAAGCCGGCAAGGCCGGCTGAAGCAGTAGGTGACTTTCGAAAATGTGCAGACAGGCAGCGAACTTTTACCAGCAGATCAGACAGCTCTGGGTATGACTTTAGAAACCGCTGAACCACGAGGTTGAGCACATGGGCCATGCATGGAACATGTGTCAGCTGGCCTCGCCTCAAAGCCGCCACCAGGTTCCGGCCATTGTCACACACAACCTTTCCTGGCTTTAGGTTCAGAGGTGTGAGCCAGTGATCTGCATGCTGTTTTAGAGCTGTCCACACCTCTTCTGCATTGTGGGGTTTGTCACCTATGCAGATTAGCTGCAGCACAGTCTGTTGCCGCTTCGCCGAGGCAGTGCTGCAGTGCTTCCAGCTTGGGACTGGTGTGGAGGGTAAAGTGGATGAGGATGCGCAGGAGGAGGAGGAGGCTGAAGAGCATGACATTCCGGAGCTGTAGAGTGTGGGTGAAACCCTGACTGAGGTAGGGCCTGCAAACCTTGGTGTGGGAAGGACTTGTTCCGTTCCTCGCTCAAACTGGGTCCCAGCTGGGCTGGGCTGGGTCCCTACCCGGCTGGGTAGGGCGTTGTGGGGGGTTTGTCTATCTCCGTTTGAGGTGAGTTTGTTTAAGTTAGCCTTTCTTTGGCGTTTTTTGGAGCCCTGCGGGTTGGGGAGTTGGTATCGCCCAGTAAGGCGTTCCCCGGGGGCTTGGATTGGGGTGACATTATGTCAGTGGAAAACGGAGTTGAATTTTGGATTAGGAAATCGAAAACTGATCAGAGAGGTGTGGGTAGACTAGTCCGTTTGGGGATGGTTGTGGCATCTGATATGTGCCCGTTCAAGTGTCTCGGGAATTTTCAACAGATCCGTCCGAAGGTGGATGGCCCCTTATTATGTCACGAGGATGGGTCCTTTTTATCGAGATACCAATTTGTGAGTGTTTTTAGGGCATGTTTGAAGTCGTTGGGGTTAGATCCGAAGTCTTTCGGATTGGGGCAGCGACGGAGGCCTCTATATGCGGCCTACCGGAGGAGACAGTTAAGCAGATTGGTAGGTGGAAGTCGCAGCGCTTTAAGTCGTATGTACGTCCCCAGGTGGTTGTTGGCAATTGAGGGGAAAAGGGGGGGTATTAGGGTAGCAATGGGGGGGGTGAGAGTGTGTGTTTTTTGTCAATTTGGTTTGGTGAGGCAATAAAATGGTGTCGTCTGTACATTTTGTATTGCAGAAGCACCCCCTCTTCCTTCCCTGGTCTGGATCCTTGGCCACTCTTATGTGTATTGGGGAGCCCGACGAGCGGACGCGAGATGGAACGGGAGACAGCTAGGTTTTGAGAAGGACCTGGCTCTCGTGCGATGGCTCGGTGTTCGGGGGTTAGGGTGGAACAGGGTGTTGCAGGAGGTGCATAGATACGCCCGGTTGGACAGACCTCCTGACATGTTAGTGTTGCATGCCGGGGGGAATGATTTGGGTGGGCGTCCTTTTCGAATCTTGATAAAGGACATCAAACATGATTTGTTACGGTTATGGGTGTCGTTTCCAGGTCTAACGATAGTCTGGTCGGAGATAGTAGCGAGAAAGAGTTGGCAGAAAGCGCGGTCAGTTGACAGGTTGAACAAGGCGCGGGCGAAGGTTAATAGGGCGATCTCGAAGTTTGTTAGTCGGAACGGGGGTATAGCAATACGGCATGTTGAGTTGGAAAGGACAGAAGAGGAATTTTGGTTGGCTGACGTGGTACACCTTAATGCGGTGGGAACTGACTTATGGGCTCTTGGCTTGCAGGGAGGTATTGAGAGGGCCCTTTGGTTGCGGGGGGTCTCAGGCACTTGAAGGGTTTCAAGGTGCCTTCGTTGTGGTGTTGTTTATTGGTGGGTCCTTGAAGTTGGTTTAAAATTGGTTCGGGGATTCATCCGGGTATGGATCCCCTCATTGGCAGAATTGATGGTCCCCTGGTGATTTTGGGGGGGAACCCCGACGGGGTATGTCGGGGCCCCTGGGGGTGTGGTTGGGGTTGACGGAGGATTAACCCTTACCATTTGGTGCTCCTGAGCCAGTGTGGGTAACGGCTGGGAGCAAGTTGAGGTTTTTTATTGCTCGGTTATGGGAATCACCAGGGTTTTGGTAGCTTCAAGGACCTTACCACATTGCAAATTTTATTGGTTATGTATTCTTGTTAATAAAATGGCTGCTATGGCCAAAATTATCCAAAGATAAATTTGTGTCTGTGTAATTACTTTTAAATAAGAAATGGGAATGGAGGTGTGGGGTATGAAAGGAAGACCGGAGTCAACAATTCCAGGGTCAAGCATGTTTATTTGCCTAAGCTTCGTTCCAGGGTAGAAAGGGTAAGAGTGCCTTTCAGAATTCGAAGTGGTCGGACTGTACGGGCCACCAAGAACTGCAGGAGAGCTTGAACATCTTCCCATGGATTTGCGACATCCTCCCTCATCAGTTACGTAGGTAAGCAGGTTCTCAGCATTGCAGCCCATTTGTTATCTTAAGTTAGTTAAGCGGGGTTAACTAACCTGTCAGTTCAGCCTCAGGTCTAAAGCAGAGGCCTGGACTCCACTCCTTACTCCTCACTCCACAACTCTCCTTAAAAACAACTGACTCCTTTTTCCTGCCCCGGGGTCTCCAGACCCCTAGGTGGGCGGTTCCTTCCGTCTGGTCCTGCCCACTGGTGTGCCTGTCTTTCCCTGGGGGAGGTGACTAGGGTTTTCTGGTTGGCTTTGTGTGACTTAGGTGAGGGAAGTTGTTATGCGGGGGCCTATGTGTGACTACCTGCAGTGTCAGGGCGTCACATATGTATGTGTGTATGTCTGCTAAAGGAATCCGCACCGTCATATTTACAAACACAAAATGTTGACTCTATGCACAGAAGAGAGTCATTCTATTTACATGATTTGTGTTTTTTTACCTTTTAAAACTATCATTAAATGTTAAGTTTTAGTTAGGGATTTATGCTTCTGTCTGTCTCTCTCCCAGTCTCTGTCATCTGTCTGTCTCTGTGTGTCTCTATCTCTATCCATGTCTGTCTGTCTCTCTATCTCTGTCTGTCTCTCTGTGTCTGTCTGTCTCTCTCTCTCTTTGTGGCTGTCTGTTTCTATGTCTGTCTGTCTCTTTTCCAGGCCTGTCTCTTTTCCAGGTCTGTCTCTTTTCCAGGTCTGTCTCTTTCCCTGTCTGTCTGTCTCTTCCCCTGTCTGTCTCTTCCCCTGTCTGTCTCTTCCCCTGTCTGTCTCTGTATTTCTTTGTCTGTCTCTGTCTTTCTCTTCCCCTGTCTGTCTCTTTCCCTGTCTCTCTCTGCCTGTCTCTCTTTGTCTCTCTCTGTCTGACTCATTCCCCGTTTGTCTCTTTCCCTGTCTATCTCTGTATTTCTTTGTCTGTCTCTATCTGTCTGTCTCTCTCTGTCTGTCTCTTCCCCTGTCTGTCTCTTTCCCTGTCGGTCTGCCTTTTCTCCTGCCTGTCTCTGTATGTTTGTCTCTGTCTGTTTCCCTATCTGCCTCTGTCTCTTTCTCTGTCTCTGTCTGTCTGCCTTTTTTCCCTGTCTATCTCTGTCTGTCTCTTTCCCTGTCTGCCTCTGTCTGTTTGTCTCTGTCTCTTTCCCTGTCTGTCTATGCCTATCTGTCTCTGTCTGTTTGTCTCTCAGTCTGTGTCTGTCTCTCTCTATCTGTCTCCCCACTGACATCATATTATCTCACACATAAGCTTCTTATACTATGAATGTCCTTTGTTCTTATAGCAACCAATCACAGCTGCTATTAATAACTTGCAGCTCCCACCTCCATTCAGTTTAATGGAGGCAGGTTTTTTGGAGAGTAACTGTAAAGCGCGGGGTTAAATATTCCTGTTAAAACATAGTCTACGACGTTCCCTGAGTCACATGAGGTGTCTGCAAAATTTTGTGTTTGTAAATATGACGGTGCGGATTCCTTTAGCAGACATACACACATACATATGTGACGCCCTGACACTGCAGGTAGTCACACATAGGCCCCCGCATAACAACTTCCCTCACCTAAGTCACACAAAGCCAACCAGAAAATCCTAGTCACCTCCCCCAGGGAAAGACAGGCACACCAGTGGGCAGGACCAGACGGAAGGAAACGCCCACCTAGGGGTCTGGAGACCCCGGGGCAGGAAAAAGGAGTCAGTTGTTTTTAAGGAGAGTTGTGGAGTGAGGAGTAAGGAGTGGAGTCCAGGCCTCTGCTTTAGACCTGAGGCTGAACTGACAGGTTAGTTAACCCCGCTTAACTAACTTAAGACAACAAATGGGCTGCAATGCTGAGAACCTGCTTACCTACGTAACTGATGAGGGAGGATGTCGCAAATCCATGGGAAGATGTTCAAGCTCTCCTGCAGTTCTTGGTGGTCCGTACAGTCCGACCACTTCGAATTCTGAAAGGCACTCTTACCCTTTCTACCCTGGAACGAAGCTTACGCAAATAAACATGCTTGACCCTGGAATTGTTGACTCCGGTCTTCCTTTCATACCCCACACCTCCATTCCCATTTCTTATTTAAAAGTAATTACACAGACACAAATTTATCTTTGGATAATTTTGGCCATAGCAGCCATTTTATTAACAAGAATACATAACCAATAAAATTTGCAATGTGGTAAGGTCCTTGAAGCTACCAAAACCCTGGTGATTCCCATAACCGAGCAATAAAAAACCTCAACTTGCTCCCAGCCGTTACCCACACTGGCTCAGGAGCACCAAATGGTAAGGGTTAATCCTCCGTCAACCCCAACCACACCCCCAGGGGCCCCGACATACCCCGTCGGGGTTCCCCCCCAAAATCACCAGGGGACCATCAATTCTGCCAATGAGGGGATCCATACCCGGATGAATCCCCGAACCAATTTTAAACCAACTTCAAGGACCCACCAATAAACAACACCACAACGAAGGCACCTTGAAACCCTTCAAGTGCCTGAGACCCCCCGCAACCAAAGGGCCCTCTCAATACCTCCCTGCAAGCCAAGAGCCCATAAGTCAGTTCCCACCGCATTAAGGTGTACCCCGTCAGCCAACCAAAATTCCTCTTCCGTCCTTTCCAACTCAACATGCCGTATTGCTATACCCCCGTTCCGACTAACAAACTTCGAGATCGCCCCATTAACCTTCGCCCGCGCCTTGTTCAACCTGTCAACTGACCGCGCTTTCTGCCAACTCTTTCTCGCTACTATCTCCGACCAGACTATCGTTAGACCTGGAAACGACACCCATAACCGTAACAAATCATGTTTGATGTCCTTTATCAAGATTCGAAAAGGACGCCCACCCAAATCATTCCCCCCGGCATGCAACACTAAGATGTCAGGAGGTCTGTCCAACCGGGCGTATCTATGCACCTCCTGCAACACCCTGTTCCACCCTAACCCCCGAACACCGAGCCATCGCACGAGAGCCAGGTCCTTCTCAAAACCTAGCTGTCTCCCGTTCCATCTCGCGTCCGCTCGTCGGGCTCCCCAATACACATAAGAGTGGCCAAGGATCCAGACCAGGGAAGGAAGGGGGGGTGCTTCTGCAATACAAAATGTACAGACGACACCATTTTATTGCCTCACCAAACCAAATTGACAAAAAACACACACTCCCCCCCCCCCCCATTGCTACCCTAATACCCCCCCCCTTTTCCCCTCAATTGCCAACAACCACCTGGGGACGTACATACGACTTAAAGCGCTGCGACTTCCACCTACCAATCTGCTTAACTGTCTCCTCCGGTAGGCCGCATATAGAGGCCTCCGTCGCTGCCCCAATCCGAAAGACTTCGGATCTAACCCCAACGACTTCAAACATGCCCTAAAAACACTCACAAATTGGTATCTCGATAAAAAGGTCCCATCCTAGTGACATAATAAGGGGCCATCCACCTTCGGACGGATCTGTTGAAAATTCCCGAGACACTTGAACGGGCACATATCAGATGCCACAACCATCCCCAAACGGACTAGTCTACCCACACCTCTCTGATCAGTTTTCGATTTCCTAATCCAAAATTCAACTCCGTTTTCCACTGACATAATGTCACCCCAATCCAAGCCCCCGGGGAATGCCTTACTGGGCGATACCAACTCCCCAACCCGCAGGGCTCCAAAAAACGCCAAAGAAAAGGCTAACTTAAACAAACTCACCTCAAACGGAGATAGACAAACCCCCCACAACGCCCTACCCAGCCCAGCCCAGCTGGGACCCAGTTTGAGCGAGGAACGGAACAAGTCCTTCCCACACCAAGGTTTGCAGGCCCTACCTCAGTCAGGGTTTCACCCACACTCTACAGCTCCGGAATGTCATGCTCTTCAGCCTCCTCCTCCTCCTGCGCATCCTCATCCACTTTACCCTCCACACCAGTCCCAAGCTGGAAGCACTGCAGCACTGCCTCGGCGAAGCGGCAACAGGCTGTGCTGCAGCTAATCTGCATAAGTGACAAATCCCACAATGCAGAAGAGGTGTGGACAGCTCTAAAACAGCATGCAGATCACTGGCTCACACCTCTGAACCTAAAGCCAGGAAAGGTTGTGTGTGACAATGGCCGGAACCTAGTGGCGGCTTTGAGGCGAGGCCAGCTGACACATGTTCCATGCATGGCCCATGTGCTCAACCTCGTGGTTCAGCGGTTTCTAAAGTCATACCCAGAGCTGTCTCATCTGCTGGTAAAAGTTCGCCGCCTGTCTGCACATTTTCGAAAGTCACCTACTGCTTCAGCCGGCCTTGCCGGCTTTCAGCGTCATTTGCATCTTCCGGCTCACAGACTGGTGTGTGATGTCCCCACGCGTTGGAATTCAACTCTGCACATGTTGATCAGGATATGTGAGCAGAAGAGGGCAGTTGTTGAGTACCTGCATCACCTAAGCCGTCGGGAAATGGGTCAAACTCCACACATAACACCTGAGGAGTGGAGATGGATGTCCGACCTATGTACCATCCTCCAAAACTTTGAGGACTCCACCAAGATGGTGAGCGGCGATGACGCCATTATTAGCGTCACCATACCGCTTCTCTGCTTTCTAAAACGGTCTCTGCTCAAAACCAAACATGATGCATTGCAGGCGGAACACGATGAGTTGGAGCAAGAAACAGTAGTGGGTGTGGGTGATAACACATAGCCCAGCCTCGTCTCATCACAACGTGCAGTGGAGGACTATGACGAGGAGGAAGATGAAGACATGGAGCAACTCTCCGGCCAAATTGAGGATATGACATGCATACCAGTCATATGCTCAGTTCAGCGTGGCTGGCCAGAGGACAGGGTAGATGAGGAGGAGGAGGAGAAGGAGGAGGACAGCATGTTCAGTCATCGTGTTGGTCTGGATACTGAAGTGATGGCTGTTAAGAGTCTGGCGCACATGGATGACTTTATGGTAAGCTGCCTGTCTCGTGACCCTCGCGTTAAGAACATCTTGGCCGACAATCATTACTGGTTGGTAACACTGTTAGACCCACGCTACAAGGAGAACTTTATGTCTCTTATTCCCGAGGCGGAGAGGTCAGCCAAAATGCAGCAGTTCCGGAAGGCCATAGTCACGGAAGTAGGCAAAGCATTCCCTTCACAAAACGCTAGCGTCATAATTGTAACACTATTAGTTAAAAGAAAGGGATAAAATGTAAAAAAAAACAAAATAAGGCATGACTTTTTTTTAACATCACATTTATTTTTTTTAGATTTAACCAAAGAATGTGCACATTTGTTATAATAAACAAGTGAAAAATGTTGAAAATCAGTCATCCAAAGGTGTGTGAAAAAAATATATACATATATGGTACCAATAAAAATGTCACTTTGTCTTGCAAAGAATGCAGCCCCCCAAATTATTTTTTTCCTCTGTGCGGCCCATACACCCAGCCGAGTTTGAGACCCCCTGCCTTACACTATATAGATATTATGTTCATTCCCCATCTATCTTGCTCAGGAGAGCATCTCCCTCCCCCGGCACCAAGAGCAGCTCATACTGAATTGTTACATTGACTAGTAACACTGCACACAGAAATGCACCTTAATATTCCACTGTTAACCCTTTCCTCCCAGCAGTAACACACAACTCCTCACCTTGATATCATGGTGATTTATGGTCAGAATGACTTCAATGCGATCAGTGATTTCTATTCTAGCTCTGCTCACATAGATTTTATATCCACACTCAACTATAGGCCGTTCTTCATATTTTGGGGGCTTTTAGTCAGATATACTAGTTTGTGCCTGTATAGTATTGGTGTAGATGGGAGTGTAGGGCATGGGTTACATGGCACTGTGGTGGGATACTGATGGGAGGTATTGGTGCTGTGTTTGATGCTTCTACTGGGTATTTTCCTACAAATACTGGAACAGCTCACTGCTTAGAATGATCCTTCCCAGCTCTATAATATATTATATATACCCCACAATGCAGGCTCACACACACATTTGTCTCAAGTGTGTTGTAGGGACACAGATACAGTCTTGGTCATGTGACTAAAGGCTACTTTACACACTGCGATATCGGTCCCGATATCGCTAGTGTGGGTACCCGCCCCCATCTGTTGCGCGACACGGGTAAATCGCTGCCCATGCCGCACAACACCGACCAGACCCGTCACACATACTTACCTGCCCGGCGACGTCGCTGTGACCGGCGAACCGCCTCCTTTCTAAGGGGGCGGTCCGTGCGGCGTCACAGCGACGTCACTGAGCGACCGCCCAATAGCAGCGGAGGGGCGGAGATGAGTGGCCGAAACATCCCGCCCACCTCCTTCCTTCCTCATAGCGGCTGGGAGGCAGGTAAGGAGAGGTTCCTCGTTTCTGCGGTGTCACACGGAGTGATGTGTGCTGCCGCAGGAGCGACGAACTACATCGTTACTGCTGCAGTAACGATAATCGAGAATGGAGACCCATGTCACCGATGAGCGATTTTGCACGTTTTTGCAACGATGCAAAATCGCTCATCGGTGTCACACGCAGCAACATCGCTAATGCGGCCGGATGTGCGTCACAAATTCCGTGACCCCAACGACTCCGCATTAGCGATGTCGCAGCGTGTAAAGCCCCCTTTAGTGGGAGTGGTGTACAGGGTCTTAGCAGTAAAGAGTATTCCATATTTCTGCCAGATACCCACAGAGATATTGAAATCTGAAAAAAGAGACTTCTGCTCATTGAAGGTAAGAACTGCTCACATAGCGTTCAACTCCACAGCAAACGAGTGCTCTAGCACTGGCATCTCAGCAGGGATATTCCCCTACTACACATGTGTGTCTGGGTCGCTGTGACAGTTTACAGGACATAACTCAGGGCACCTAGACAGAAGGCAGAGGGACTACTTTCTATTTCTGGTGTAGAGCTTAGTACAATATATATATATATACTATAACATGTGACACATGTACCTTGTATTACCATTATTCGCTGTATATGAACCCCTTTTCTCCGGGCATTATTTGTCTATAGCATTTTTCACGAACCTGAGGCAACTGAGAACCCTTCAGTGAAGGAATTCCACTAACCCTCACAATACCAACCAGGGGCCTCCCTGCAGTAACTCAGGTAGTTGTACCCATTCTCTTTCCGCATTCTATGTGTTCTTCTTTCTTCTTTTTTTTCTTTTTTCTTCTTTTTATTTCTATCATGTAGTTCAGGGGTTTATAGATATATGTCCTGCATTTCATATTTCCTTTAGTGGTGCTTCTTACCCATTCTCATATCATTTACCCTAGTATTTCATGATCCTGAGGCGACTGAGAACCCTTTAATAAAGGAATCCTTTTTCACCTGAATTGTCAAGTGATACTTACCAGTGACTATCACGTAATGTTACAGGTAGTTCCATTTTCTTCCTCTTCTTTCTCTCCTTTCTTCTTTGTCACACGGTCCATTGTGTTATAGCCCACGTGTCATGATAACACTTGTACCATCTTTTCATTTAGATTCCACCTACAATTATTTACCGATTCCAGTTCTGGAATAGGCTTTCATCATCTACTCACTAGAATTCTCAAGTGCATAAGGTACTGAGACATATACATGTTCACACCATTATAAAGAACAAAGTATAAACATTGAGGTTTTTCTCACACCCATGTTCCTGTGTTCTTTGATATGATATGTGTTCATTTCCTTCACTATATAGGATTGCAAGTTTTCCATTTGTACCTTAATGGCAATGACGCTATACAATTGAACACATATCATCCTGTTATCCATATAGGTGTGTATTTACCTGCTTGACTATTTTTGGTTGTTTGATCCAGAATGTTTCTCCAGATAGGTCATGTGGAAATTTTCTTTCCTCAGTACAAATGTTTTCACTATGGCTTTGGAAAAATTTTTTGTATGTGCCTCATGGTCATTTGACCCATTGTACTCTCAAGTAGCAATATATTGTACTGTTATGTTGTACTATGTACTAATTACGTGTTTATATGGTTTTGTAACCCTTTATGATCTTAGATAACTTTATCCTTGATAAAGACCTAAAAACAAGGTCGAAACGTTGGATGAATTATCCTTTTGCACAAATAAAGAATTTTCAGCATTCCAAGAGTTCTTTTCTTACGTTATTAATCACTATAGTGTACCAGAGCTATTTCTTTTGAATTGACTCTTATTTTTTCTGAGCACCTGCTATATACACAGTGAGCCAGACATATTCAATTTTCATTCAGAAGGCAGAGGGAAGCCTTAGCAGCTGAGCATATATCTTTGCTTGTGAGCATTAGAACAGGCCGGCGATTACAGGGTAACATGAAAAATGTCCAGCTTGCATTATGACTAGAACATGACAATATCCTTTTAAGTACTAACCTATGATGCGTTCCTAAGCAGTTGATGTTATATGTTCTACATTTCATTTTCTGCATACTTTACAAGTAGTAGAATTTGCTTTGATATAGGCAACTGGATTTTCACAATGAAAAGGCAAAGGATAACGCCCGAAAAAGACGCCATACATTATGTCAGTGCCATCACTGACAAACCTGGATTGACCATGAAATACGGTATGGAGAGCTGTTGTCATCGTATTAGATAGATAAGAATGATTATATGTATTGTAGAAATGTCTCCTATCATGTTCCCTAATTTTTTATTATGTCCACATCCTGGTCCCCAAACGTGCACTTTTTTGTTTAATTTACACATTGGACCATAGGAAAAATGACACTACAGCTACAGAGGTGACCGTCTGATAGCCCAGCTCGACTATCCATCTCTACTGAAGACCCTTTCAGCTTTTTGAGAGTTGGGTGGAGGACATCATCTCTGAAAATAGGGTCCCACAGCTGCACCCCATCAGTGTGAGCAGGACTCTTAGGACTCTTAGAAGAGTCAATGCTCTGAGACCATGGGGGGCGCTTAGCCCCCTCTCTTCGTCACTGAGGATGATTTCATTTTTCAGGGATTAGAGAGGGTGGTCCTTGTGGTGGACTGCAGGTATGGAGAGCTGTTGTCATCGTATTAAATAGATAAGAATGATTATATGTATTGTAGAAATGTCTCCTATCATGTTCCCTAATTTTTTATTATGTCCACATCCTGGTCCCCATCTTGGACATCATAACAAACGTGCACTTTTTTGTTTAATTTACACATTGGACCATAGGAAAAATGACACTACAGCTACAGAGGTGACCGTCTGATAGCCCAGCTCGACTATCCATCTCTACTGAAGACCCTTTCAGCTATTTGAGAGTTGGGTGGAGAACATCATCTCTGAAAATAGGGTCCCACAGCTGCACCCCATCAGTGTGAGCAGGACTCTTAGGACTCTTAGAAGAGTCAATGCTCTGAGACCATGGGGGGCGCTTAGCCCCCTCTCTTCGTCACTGAGGATGATTTCACTTTTCAGGGAATAGAGAGGGTGGTCCTTGTGGTGGACTGCAGGTATGGAGAGCTGTTGTCATCGTATTAGATAGATAAGAATGATTATATGTATTGTAGAAATGTCTCCTATCATGTTCCCTATTTTTTTATTATGTCCACATCCTGGTCCCCATCTTGGACATCATAACAAACGTGCACTTTTTTGTTTAATTTACACATTGGATCATAGGAAAAATGACACTACAGCTACAGAGGTGACCGTCTGATAGCCCAGCTCGACTATCCATCTCTACTGAAGACCCTTTCAGCTTTTTGAGAGTTGGGTGGAGGACATCATCTCTGAAAATAGGGTCTCACAGCTGCACCCCATCAGTGTGAGCAGGAATCTTAGGACTCTTAGAAGAGTCAATGCTCTGAGACCATGGGGGGCGCTTAGCCCCCTCTCTTCGTCACTGAGGATGATTTCATTTTTCAGGGATTAGAGAGAGTGGTCCTTGTGGTGGACTGCAGGTATGGAGAGCTGTTGTGATTGTATTAGATAGATAAGAATGATTATATGTATTGTAGAAATGTCTCCTATCATGTTCCCTAATTTTTTATTATGTCCACATCCTGGTCCCCATCTTGGACATCATAACAAACGTGCACTTTTTTGTTTAATTTACACATTGGACCATAGGAAAAATGACACTACAGCTACAGAGGTGACCGTCTGATAGCCCAGCTCGACTATCCATCTCTACTGAAGACCCTTTCAGCTTTTTGAGAGTTGGGTGGAGGACATCATCTCTGAAAATAGGGTCCCACAGCTGCACCCCATCAGTGTAAGCAGGAATCTTAGGACTCTTAGAAGAGTCAATGCTCTGAGACCATGGGGGGCGCTTAGCCCCCTCTCTTCGTCACTGAGGATGATTTCATTTTTCAGGGATTAGAGAGAGTGGTCCTTGTGGTGGACTGCAGGTATGGAGAGCTGTTGTGATCGTATTAGATAGATAAGAATGATTATATGTATTGTAGAAATGTCTCCTATCATGTTCCCTAATTTTTTATTATGTCCACATCCTGGTCCCCATCTTGGACATCATAACAAACGTGCACTTTTTTGTTTAATTTACACATTGGACCATAGGAAAAATGACACTACAGCTACAGAGGTGACCGTCTGATAGCCCAGCTCGACTATCCATCTCTACTGAAGACCCTTTCAGCTTTTTGAGAGTTGGGTGGAGGACATCATCTCTGAAAATAGGGTCCCACAGCTGCACCCCATCAGTGTAAGCAGGACTCTTAGGACTCTTAGAAGAGTCAATGCTCTAAAACCATGGGGGGCGCTTAGCCCCCTCTCTTCGTCCCTGAGGATGATTTCATTTTTCAGGGATTAGAGAGGGTGGTCCTTGTGGTGGACTGCAGGTATGGAGAGCTGTTGTCATCGTATTAGATAGATAAGAATGATTATATGTATTGTAGAAATGTCTCCTATCATGTTCCCTAATTTCTTATTATGTCCACATCCTGGTCCCCATCTTGGACATCATAACAAACGTGCACATTTTTGTTTAATTTACACATTGGACCATAGGAAAAATGACACTACAGCTACAGAGGTGACCGTCTGATAGCCCAGCTCGACTATCCATCTCTACTGAAGACCCTTTCAGCTTTTTGAGAGTTGGGTGGAGGACATCATCTCTGAAAATAGGGTCCCACAGCTTCACCCCATCAGTGTGAGCAGGACTCTAAGGACTCTTAGAAGAGTCAATGCTCTGGTACCATGGGGGGCGCTTGGCCCCCTCTCTTCGTCACTGAGGATGATTTCATTTTTCAGGGATTAGAGAGGGTGGTCCTTGTGGTGGACTGCAGGTATGGAGAGCTGTTGTCATCGTATTAGATAGATAAGAATGATTATATGTATTGTAGAAATGTCTCCTATCATGTTCCCTAATTTTTTATTATGTCCACATCCTGGTCCCCATCTTGGACATCATAACAAACGTGCACTTTTTTGTTTAATTTACACATTGGACCATAGGAAAAATGACACTACAGCTACAGAGGTGACCGTCTGATAGCCCAGCTCGACTATCCATCTCTACTGAAGACCCTTTCAGCTTTTTGAGAGTTGGGTGGAGGACATCATCTCTGAAAATAGGGTCCCACAGCTTCACCCCATCAGTGTGAGCAGGACTCTTAGGACTCTTAGAAGAGTCAATGCTCTGGTACCATGGGGGGCGCTTGGCCCCCTCTCTTCGTCACTGAGGATGATTTCATTTTTCAGGGATTAGAGAGGGTGGTCCTTGTGGTGGACTGCAGGTATGGAGAGCTGTTGTCATCGTATTAGATAGATAAGAATGATTATATGTATTGTAGAAATGTCTCCTATCATGTTCCCTAATTTTTTATTATGTCCACATCCTGGTCCCCATCTTGGACATCATAACAAACGTGCACTTTTTTGTTTAATTTACACATTGGACCATAGGAAAAATGACACTACAGCTACAGAGGTGACCGTCTGATAGCCCAGCTCGACTATCCATCTCTACTGAAGACCCTTTCAGCTTTTTGAGAGTTGGGTGGAGGACATCATCTCTGAAAATAGGGTCCCACAGCTGCACCCCATCAGTGTGAGCAGGACTCTTAGGACTCTTAGAAGAGTTAATGCTCTGAGACCATGGGGGCGCTTAGCCCCCTCTCTTCGTCACTGAGGATGATTTCATTTTTCAGGGATTAGAGAGGGTGGTCCTTGTGGTGGACTGCAGGTATGGAGAGCTGTTGTCATCGTATTAGATAGATAAGAATGATTATATGTATTGTAGAAATGTCTCCTATCATGTTCCCTAATTTTTTATTATGTCCACATCCTGGTCCCCATCTTGGACATCATAACAAACGTGCACTTTTTTGTTTAATTTACACATTGGACCATAGGAAAAATGACACTACAGCTACAGAGGTGACCGTCTGATAGCCCAGCTCGACTATCCATCTCTACTGAAGACCCTTTCAGCTTTTTGAGAGTTGGGTGGAGGACATCATCTCTGAAAATAGGGTCCCACAGCTGCACCCCATCAGTGTGAGCAGGACTCTTAGGACTCTTGGAAGAGTCAATGCTCTGAGACCATTGGGGGCACTTAGCCCCCTCTCTTCATCACTGAGGATGATTTCATTTTTCAGGGATTAGAGAGGGTGGTCCTTGTGGTGGACTGCAGATATGGAGAGCTGTTATCATCGTATTAGATAGATAAGAATGATTATATGTATTGTAGAAATGTCTCCTATCATGTTCCCTAATTTTTTATTATGTCCACATCCTGGTCCCCATCTTGGACATCATAACAAACGTGCACTTTTTTGTTTAATTTACACATTGGACCATAGGAAAAATGACACTACAGCTACAGAGGTGACCGTCTGATAGCCCAGCTCGACTATCCATCTCTACTGAAGACCCTTTCAGCTTTTTGAGAGTTGGGTGGAGAACATCATCTCTGAAAATAGGGTCCCACAGCTGCACCCCATCACTGTGAGCAGGACTCTTAGGACTCTTAGAAGAGTCAATGCTCTGAGACCATGGGGGGCGCTTAGCCCCCTCTCTTCGTCACTGAGGATGATTTCACTTTTCAGGGAATAGAGAGGGTGGTCCTTGTGGTGGACTGCAGGTATGGAGAGCTGTTGTCATCGTATTAGATAGATAAGAATGATTATATGTATTGTAGAAATGTCTCCTATCATGTTCCCTATTTTTTTATTATGTCCACATCCTGGTCCCCATCTTGGACATCATAACAAACGTGCACTTTTTTGTTTAATTTACACATTGGACCATAGGAAAAATGACACTACAGCTACAGAGGTGACCGTCTGATAGCCCAGCTCGACTATCCATCTCTACTGAAGACCCTTTCAGCTTTTTGAGAGTTGGGTGGAGGACATCATCTCTGAAAATAGGGTCCCACAGCTGCACCCCATCAGTGTGAGCAGGAATCTTAGGACTCTTAGAAGAGTCAATGCTCTGAGACCATGGGGGGTGCTTAGCCCCCTCTCTTCGTCACTGAGGATGATTTCATTTTTCAGGGATTAGAGAGAGTATTCCTTGTGGTGGACTGCAGGTATGGAGAGCTGTTGTGATCGTATTAGATAGATAAGAATGATTATATGTATTGTAGAAATGTCTCCTATCATGTTCCCTAATTTTTTATTATGTCCACATCCTGGTCCCCATCTTGAACATCATAACAAACGTGCACTTTTTTGTTTAATTTACACATTGGACCATAGGAAAAATGACACTACAGCTACAGAGGTGACCGTCTGATAGCCCAGCTCGACTATCCATCTCTACTGAAGACCCTTTCAGCTTTTTGAGAGTTGGGTGGAGGACATCATCTCTGAAAATAGGGTCCCACAGCTGCACCCCATCAGTGTAAGCAGGACTCTTAGGACTCTTAGAAGAGTCAATGCTCTAAAACCATGGGGGGCGCTTAGCCCCCTCTCTTCGTCCCTGAGGATGATTTCATTTTTCAGGGATTAGAGAGGGTGGTCCTTGTGGTGGACTGCAGGTATGGAGAGCTGTTGTCATCGTATTAGATAGATAAGAATGATTATATGTATTGTAGAAATGTCTCCTATCATGTTCCCTAATTTCTTATTATGTCCACATCCTGGTCCCCATCTTGGACATCATAACAAACGTGCACTTTTTTGTTTAATTTACACATTGGACCATAGGAAAAATGACACTACAGCTACAGAGGTGACCGTCTGATAGCCCAGCTCGACTATCCATCTCTACTGAAGACCCTTTCAGCTTTTTGAGAGTTGGGTGGAGGACATCATCTCTGAAAATAGGGTCCCACAGCTTCACCCCATCAGTGTGAGCAGGACTCTTAGGACTCTTAGAAGAGTCAATGCTCTGGTACCATGGGGGGCGCTTGGCCCCCTCTCTTCGTCACTGAGGATGATTTCATTTTTCAGGGATTAGAGAGGGTGGTCCTTGTGGTGGACTGCAGGTATGGAGAGCTGTTGTCATCGTATTAGATAGATAAGAATGATTATATGTATTGTAGAAATGTCTCCTATCATGTTCCCTAATTTTTTATTATGTCCACATCCTGGTCCCCATCTTGGACATCATAACAAACGTGCACTTTTTTGTTTAATTTACACATTGGACCATAGGAAAAATGACACTACAGCTACAGAGGTGACCGTCTGATAGCCCAGCTCGACTATCCATCTCTACTGAAGACCCTTTCAGCTTTTTAAGAGTTGGGTGGAGGACATCATCTCTTAAAATAGGGTCCCACAGCTGCACCCCATCAGTGTAAGCAGGACTCTTAGGACTCTTAGAAGAGTCAATGCTCTAAAACCATGGGGGGCGCTTAGCCCCCTCTCTTCGTCACTGAGGATGATTTCATTTTTCAGGGATTAGAGAGGGTGGTCCTTGTGGTGGACTGCAGGTATGGAGAGCTGTTGTCATCGTATTAGATAGATAAGAATGATTATATGTATTGTAGAAATGTCTCCTATCATGTTCCCTAATTTTTTATTATGTCCACATCCTGGTCCCCATCTTGGACATCATAACAAACGTGCACTTTTTTGTTTAATTTACACATTGGACCATAGGAAAAATGACACTACAGCTACAGAGGTGACCGTCTGATAGCCCAGCTCGACTATCCATCTCTACTGAAGACCCTTTCAGCTTTTTGAGAGTTGGGTGGAGGACATCATCTCTGAAAATAGGGTCCCACAGCTGCACCCCATCAGTGTGAGCAGGACTCTTAGGACCTTTAGAAGAGTCAATGCTCTGAGACCATGGGGGGCGCTTAGCCCCCTCTCTTCGTCACTGAGGATGATTTCATTTTTCAGGGATTAGAGAGGGTGGTCCTTGTGGTGGACTGCAGGTATGGAGAGCTGTTGTCATCGTATTAAATAGATAAGAATGATTATATGTATTGTAGAAATGTCTCCTATCATGTTCCCTAATTTTTTATTATGTCCACATCCTGGTCCCCATCTTTGACATCATAACAAACGTGCACTTTTTTGTTTAATTTACACATTGGACCATAGGAAAAATGACACTACAGCTACAGAGGTGACCGTCTGATAGCCCAGCTCGACTATCCATCTCTACTGAAGACCCTTTCAGCTTTTTGAGAGTTGGGTGGAGAACATCATCTCTGAAAATAGGGTCCCACAGCTGCACCCCATCAGTGTGAGCAGGACTCTTAGGACTCTTAGAAGAGTCAATGCTCTGAGACCATGGGGGGCGCTTAGCCCCCTCTCCTCGTCACTGAGGATGATTTCACTTTTCAGGGAATAGAGAGGGTGGTCCTTGTGGTGGACTGCAGGTATGGAGAGCTGTTGTCATCGTATTAGATAGATAAGAATGATTATATGTATTCTAGAAATGTCTCCTATCATGTTCCCTATTTTTTTATTATGTCCACATCCTGGTTCCCATCTTGGAAATCATAACAAACGTGCACTTTTTTGTTTAATTTACAAATTGGACAATAGGAAAAATGACACTACAGCTACAGAGGTGACCGTCTGATAGCCCAGCTCGACTATCCATCTCTACTGAAGACCCTTTCAGCTTTTTGAGAGTTGGGTGGAGGACATCATCTCTGAAAATAGGGTCCCACAGCTGCACCCCATCAGTGTGAGCAGGAATCTTAGGACTCTTAGAAGAGTCAATGCTCTGAGACCATGGGGGGCGCTTAGCCCCCTCTCTTCGTCACTGAGGATGATTTCATTTTTCAGGGATTAGAGAGAGTGGTCCTTGTGGTGGACTGCAGGTATGGAGAGCTGTTGTGATCGTATTAGATAGATAAGAATGATTATATGTATTGTAGAAATGTCTCCTATCATGTTCCCTAATTTTTTATTATGTCCACATCCTGGTCCCCATCTTGAACATCATAACAAACGTGCACTTTTTTGTTTAATTTACACATTGGACCATAGGAAAAATGACACTACAGCTACAGAGGTGACCGTCTGATAGCCCAGCTCGACTATCCATCTCTACTGAAGACCCTTTCAGCTTTTTGAGAGTTGGGTGGAGGACATCATCTCTGAAAATAGGGTCCCACAGCTTCACCCCATCAGTGTGAGCAGGACTCTTAGGACTCTTAGAAGAGTCAATGCTCTGGTACCATGGGGGGCGCTTGGCCCCCTCTCTTCGTCACTGAGGATGATTTCATTTTTCAGGGATTAGAGAGGGTGGTCCTTGTGGTGGACTGCAGGTATGGAGAGCTGTTGTCATCGTATTAGATAGATAAGAATGATTATATGTATTGTAGAAATGTCTCCTATCATGTTCCCTAATTTTTTATTATGTCCACATCCTGGTCCCCATCTTGGACATCATAACAAACGTGCACTTTTTTGTTTAATTTACACATTGGACCATAGGAAAAATGACACTACAGCTACAGAGGTGACCGTCTGATAGCCCAGCTCGACTATCCATCTCTACTGAAGACCCTTTAAGCATTTTGAGAGTTGGGTGGAGGACATCATCTCTGAAAATAGGGTCCCACAGCTGCACCCCATCAGTGTGAGCAGGACTCTTAAGACTCTTAGAAGAGTCAATGCTCTGAGACCATTGGGGGCACTGAGCCCCCTCTCTTCGTCACTGAGGATGATTTCATTTTTCAGGGTTTAGAGAGGGTGGTCCTTGTGGTGGACTGCAGGTATGGAGAGCTGTTATCATCGTATTAGATAGATAAGAATGATTATATGTATTGTAGAAATGTCTCCTATCATGTTCCCTAATTTTTTATTATGTCCACATCCTGGTCCCCATCTTGGACATCATAACAAACGTGCACTTTTTTGTTTAATTTACACATTGGACCATAGGAAAAATGACACTACAGCTACAGAGGTGACCGTCTGATAGCCCAGCTCGACTATCCATCTCTACTGAAGACCCTTTCAGCTTTTTGAGAGTTGGGTGGAGGACATCATCTCTGAAAATAGGGTCCCACAGCTTCACCCCATCAGTGTGAGCAGGACTCTTAGGACTCTTAGAAGAGTCAATGCTCTGGTACCATGGGGGGCGCTTGGCCCCCTCTCTTCGTCACTGAGGATGATTTCATTTTTCAGGGATTAGAGAGGGTGGTCCTTGTGGTGGACTGCAGGTATGTAGAGCTGTTGTCATCGTATTAGATAGATAAGAATGATTATATGTATTGTAGAAATGTCTCCTATCATGTTCCCTAATTTTTTATTATGTCCACATCCTGGTCCCCATCTTGGACATCATAACAAACGTGCACTTTTTTGTTTAATTTACACATTGGACCATAGGAAAAATGACACTACAGCTACAGAGGTGACCGTCTGATAGCCCAGCTCGACTATCCATCTCTACTGAAGACCCTTTCAGCTTTTTGAGAGTTGGGTGGAGGACATCATCTCTGAAAATAGGGTCCCACAGCTGCACCCCATCAGTGTGAGCAGGACTCTTAGGACTCTTAGAAGAGTTAATGCTCTGAGACCATGGGGGCGCTTAGCCCCCTCTCTTCGTCACTGAGGATGATTTCATTTTTCAGGGATTAGAGAGGGTGGTCCTTGTGGTGGACTGCAGGTATGGAGAGCTGTTGTCATCGTATTAGATAGATAAGAATGATTATATGTATTGTAGAAATGTCTCCTATCATGTTCCCTAATTTTTTATTATGTCCACATCCTGGTCCCCATCTTGGACATCATAACATACGTGCACTTTTTTGTTTAATTTACACATTGGACCATAGGAAAAATGACACTACAGCTACAGAGGTGACCGTCTGATAGCCCAGCTCGACTATCCATCTCTACTGAAGACCCTTTCAGCTTTTTGAGAGTTGGGTGGAGGACATCATCTCTGAAAATAGGGTCCCACAGCTGCACCCCATCAGTGTGAGCAGGTCTCTTAGGACTCTTAGAAGAGTCAATGCTCTGAGACCATTGGGGGCACTTAGCCCCCTCTCTTCGTCACTGAGGATGATTTCATTTTTCAGGGATTAGGGAGGGTGGTCCTTGTGGTGGACTGCAGGTATGGAGAGCTGTTATCATCGTATTAGATAGATAAGAATGATTATATGTATTGTAGAAATGTCTCCTATCATGTTCCCTAATTTTTTATTATGTCCACATCCTGGTCCCCATCTTGGACATCATAACAAACGTGCACTTTTTTGTTTAATTTACACATTGGACCATAGGAAAAATGACACTACAGCTACAGAGGTGACCGTCTGATAGCCCAGCTCGACAATCCATCTCTACTGAAGACCCTTTCAGCTTTTTGAGAGTTGGGTGGAGGACATCATCTCTGAAAATAGGGTCCCACAGCTGCACCCCAGCAGTGTGAGCAGGACTCTTAGGACTCTTAGAAGAGTCAATGCTCTGAGACCATGGGGGGCGCTTAGCCCCCTCTCTTCGTCACTGAGGATGATTTCATTTTTCAGGGATTAGAGAGGGTGGTCCTTGTGGTGGACTGCAGGTATGGAGAGCTGTTGTCATCGTATTAAATAGATAAGAATGATTATATGTATTGTAGAAATGTCTCCTATCATGTTCCCTAATTTTTTATTATGTCCACATCCTGGTCCCCATCTTGGACATCATAACAAACGTGCACTTTTTTGTTTAATTTACACATTGGACCATAGGAAAAATGACACTACAGCTACAGAGGTGACCGTCTGATAGCCCAGCTCGACTATCCATCTCTACTGAAGACCCTTTGAGCTTTTTGAGAGTTGGGTGGAGAACATCATCTCTGAAAATAGGGTCCCACAGCTGCACCCCATCAGTGTGAGCAGGACTCTTAGGACTCTTAGAAGAGTCAATGTTTTGAGACCATGGGGGGCGCTTAGCCCCCTCTCTTCATCACTGAGGATGATTTCACTTTTCAGGGAATAGAGAGGGTGGTCCTTGTGGTGGACTGCAGGTATGGAGAGCTGTTGTCATCGTATTAGATAGATAAGAATGATTATATGTATTGTAGAAATGTCTCCTATCATGTTCCCTATTTTTTTATTATGTCCACATCCTGGTCCCCATCTTGGAAATCATAACAAACGTGCACTTTTTTGTTTAATTTACACATTGGACCATAGGAAAAATGACACTACAGCTACAGAGGTGACCGTCTGGTAGCCCAGCTCGACTATCCATCTCTACTGAAGACCCTTTCAGCTTTTTGAGAGTTGGGTGGAGGACATCATCTCTGAAAATAGGGTCCCACAGCTGCACCCCATCAGTGTGAGCAGGACTCTTAGGACTCTTAGAAGAGTTAATGCTCTGAGACCATGGGGGCGCTTAGCCCCCTCTCTTCGTCACTGAGGATGATTTCATTTTTCAGGGATTAGAGAGGGTGGTCCTTGTGGTGGACTGCAGGTATGGAGAGCTGTTGTCATCGTATTAGATAGATAAGAATGATTATATGTATTGTAGAAATGTCTCCTATCATGTTCCCTAATTTTTTATTATGTCCACATCCTGGTCCCCATCTTGGACATCATAACAAACGTGCACTTTTTTGTTTAATTTACACATTGGACCATAGGAAAAATGACACTACAGCTACAGAGGTGACCGTCTGATAGCCCAGCTCGACTATCCATCTCTACTGAAGACCCTTTCAGCTTTTTGAGAGTTGGGTGGAGGACATCATCTCTGAAAATAGGGTCCCACAGCTGCACCCCATCAGTGTGAGCAGGACTCTTAGGACTCTTAGAAGAGTCAATGCTCTGAGACCATTGGGGGCACTTAGCCCCCTCTCTTCGTCACTGAGGATGATTTCATTTTTCAGGGATTAGGGAGGGTGGTCCTTGTGGTGGACTGCAGGTATGGAGAGCTGTTATCATCGTATTAGATAGATAAGAATGATTATATGTATTGTAGAAATGTCTCCTATCATGTTCCCTAATTTTTTATTATGTCCACATCCTGGTCCCCATCTTGGACATCATAACAAACGTGCACTTTTTTGTTTAATTTACACATTGGACCATAGGAAAAATGACACTACAGCTACAGAGGTGACCGTCTGATAGCCCAGCTCGACAATCCATCTCTACTGAAGACCCTTTCAGCTTTTTGAGAGTTGGGTGGAGGACATCATCTCTGAAAATAGGGTCCCACAGCTGCACCCCATCAGTGTGAGCAGGACTCTTAGGACTCTTAGAAGAGTCAATGCTCTGAGACCATGGGGGGCGCTTAGCCCCCTCTCTTCGTCACTGAGGATGATTTCATTTTTCAGGGATTAGAGAGGGTGGTCCTTGTGGTGAACTGCAGGTATGGAGAGCTGTTGTCATCGTATTAAATAGATAAGAATGATTATATGTATTGTAGAAATGTCTCCTATCATGTTCCCTAATTTTTTATTATGTCCACATCCTGGTCCCCATCTTGGACATCATAACAAACGTGCACTTTTTTGTTTAATTTACACATTGGACCATAGGAAAAATGACACTACAGCTACAGAGGTGACCGTCTGATAGCCCAGCTCGACTATCCATCTCTACTGAAGACCCTTTCAGCTTTTTGAGAGTTGGGTGGAGAACATCATCTCTGAAAATAGGGTCCCACAGCTGCACCCCATCAGTGTGAGCAGGACTCTTAGGACTCTTAGAAGAGTCAATGTTTTGAGACCATGGGGGGCGCTTAGCCCCCTCTCTTCGTCACTGAGGATGATTTCACCTTTCAGGGAATAGAGAGGGTGGTCCTTGTGGTGGACTGCAGGTATGGAGAGCTGTTGTGATCGTATTAGATAGATAAGAATGATTATATGTATTGTAGAAATGTCTCCTATCATGTTCCCTAATTTTTTATTATGTCCACATCCTGGTCCCCATCTTGGACATCATAACAAACGTGCACTTTTTTGTTTAATTTACACATTGGACCATAGGAAAAATGACACTACAGCTACAGAGGTGACCGTCTGATAGCCCAGCTCGACTATCCATCTCTACTGAAGACCCTTTCAGCTTTTTGAGAGTTGGGTGGAGGACATCATCTCTGAAAATAGGGTCCCACAGCTGCACCCCATCAGTGTGAGCAGGACTCTTAGGATTCTTAGAAGAGTTAATGCTCTGAGACCATGGGGGCGCTTAGCCCCCTCTCTTCGTCACTGAGGATGATTTCATTTTTCAGGGATTAGAGAGGGTGGTCCTTGTGGTGGACTGCAGGTATGGAGAGCTGTTGTCATCGTATTAGATAGATAAGAATGATTATATGTATTGTAGAAATGTCTCCTATCATGTTCCCTAATTTTTTATTATGTCCACATCCTGGTCCCCATCTTGGACATCATAACAAACGTGCACTTTTTTGTTTAATTTACACATTGGACCATAGGAAAAATGACACTACAGCTACAGAGGTGACCGTCTGATAGCCCAGCTCGACTATCCATCTCTACTGAAGACCCTTTCAGCTTTTTGAGAGTTGGGTGGAGGACATCATCTCTGAAAATAGGGTCCCACAGCTGCACCCCATCAGTGTGAGCAGGACTCTTAGGACTCTTAGAAGAGTCAATGCTCTGAGACCATTGGGGGCACTTAGCCCCCTCTCTTCGTCACTGAGGATGATTTCATTTTTCAGGGATTAGAGAGGGTGGTCCTTGTGGTGGACTGCAGGTATGGAGAGCTGTTATCATCGTATTAGATAGATAAGAATGATTATATGTAATGTAGAAATGTCTCCTATCATGTTCCCTAATTTTTTATTATGTCCACATCCTGGTCCCCATCTTGGACATCATAACAAACGTGCACTTTTTTGTTTAATTTACACATTGGACCATAGGAAAAATGACACTACAGCTACAGAGGTGACCGTCTGATAGCCCAGCTCGACAATCCATCTCTACTGAAGACCCTTTCAGCTTTTTGAGAGTTGGGTGGAGGACATCATCTCTGAAAATAGGGTCCCACAGCTGCACCCCATCAGTGTGAGCAGGACTCTTAGGACTCTTAGAAGAGTCAATGCTCTCAGACCATGGGGGGCGCTTAGCCCCCTCTCTTCGTCACTGAGGATGATTTCATTTTTCAGGGATTAGAGAGGGTGGTCCTTGTGGTGGACTGCAGGTATGGAGAGCTGTTGTCATCGTATTAAATAGATAAGAATGATTATATGTATTGTAGAAATGTCTCCTATCATGTTCCCTAATTTTTTATTATGTCCACATCCTGGTCCCCATCTTGGACATCATAACAAACGTGCACTTTTTTGTTTAATTTACACATTGGACCATAGGAAAAATGACACTACAGCTACAGAGGTGACCGTCTGATAGCCCAGCTCGACTATCCATCTCTACTGAAGACCCTTTCAGCTTTTTGAGAGTTGGGTGGAGAACATCATCTCTGAAAATAGGGTCCCACAGCTGCACCCCATCAGTGTGAGCAGGACTCTTAGGACTCTTAGAAGAGTCAATGTTTTGAGACCATGGGGGGCGCTTAGCCCCCTCTCTTCGTCACTGAGGATGATTTCACTTTTCAGGGAATAGAGAGGGTGGTCCTTGTGGTGGACTGCAGGTATGGAGAGCTGTTGTCATCGTATTAGATAGATAAGAATGATTATATGTATTGTAGAAATGTCTCCTATCATGTTCCCTATTTTTTTATTATGTCCACATCCTGGTCCCCATCTTGGAAATCATAACAAACGTGCACTTTTTTGTTTAATTTACACATTGGACCATAGGAAAAATGACACTACAGCTACAGAGGTGACCGTCTGGTAGCCCAGCTCGACTATCCATCTCTACTGAAGACCCTTTCAGCTTTTTGAGAGTTGGGTGGAGGACATCATCTCTGAAAATAGGGTCCCACAGCTGCACCCCATCAGTGTGAGCAGGACTCTTAGGACTCTTAGAAGAGTCAATGTTTTGAGACCATGGGGGGCGCTTAGCTCCCTCTCTTCGTCACTGAGGATGATTTCATTTTTCAGGGATTAGAGAGAGTGGTCCTTGTGGTGGACTGCAGGTATGGAGAGCTGTTGTGATCGTATTAGATAGATAAGAATGATTATATGTATTGTAGAAATGTCTCCTATCATGTTCCCTAATTTTTTATTATGTCCACATCCTGGTCCCCATCTTGGACATCATAACAAACGTGCACTTTTTTGTTTAATTTACACATTGGACCATAGGAAAAATGACACTACAGCTACAGAGGTGACCGTCTGATAGCCCAGCTCGACTATCCATCTCTACTGAAGACCCTTTCAGCTTTTTGAGAGTTGGGTGGAGGACATCATCTCTGAAAATAGGGTCCCACAGCTGCACCCCATCAGTGTGAGCAGGACTCTTAGGACTCTTAGAAGAGTTAATGCTCTGAGACCATGGGGGCGCTTAGCCCCCTCTCTTCGTCACTGAGGATGATTTCATTTTTCAGGGATTAGAGAGGGTGGTCCTTGTGGTGGACTGCAGGTATGGAGAGCTGTTGTCATCGTATTAGATAGATAAGAATGATTATATGTATTGTAGAAATGTCTCCTATCATGTTCCCTAATTTTTTAATATGTCCACATCCTGGTCCCCATCTTGGACATCATAACAAACGTGCACTTTTTTGTTTAATTTACACATTGGACCATAGGAAAAATGACACTACAGCTACAGAGGTGACCGTCTGATAGCCCAGCTCGACTATCCATCTCTACTGAAGACCCTTTCAGCTTTTTGAGAGTTGGGTGGAGGACATCATCTCTTAAAATAGGGTCCCACAGCTGCACCCCATCAGTGTAAGCAGGACTCTTAGGACTCTTAGAAGAGTCAATGCTCTAAAACCATGGGGGGCGCTTAGCCCCCTCTCTTCGTCCCTGAGGATGATTTCATTTTTCAGGGATTAGAGAGAGTGGTCCTTGTGGTGGACTGCAGGTATGGAGAGCTGTTGTGATCGTATTAGATAGATAAGAATGATTATATGTATTGTAGAAATGTCTCCTATCATGTTCCCTAATTTTTTATTATGTCCACATCCTGGTCCCCATCTTGGACATCATAACAAACGTGCACTTTTTTGTTTAATTTACACATTGGACCATAGGAAAAATGACACTACAGCTACAGAGGTGACCGTCTGATAGCCCAGCTCGACTATCCATCTCTACTGAAGACCCTTTCAGCTTTTTGAGAGTTGGGTGGAGGACATCATCTCTGAAAATAGGGTCCCACAGCTGCACCCCATCAGTGTGAGCAGGACTCTTAGGACTCTTAGAAGAGTTAATGCTCTGAGACCATGGGGGCGCTTAGCCCCCTCTCTTCGTCACTGAGGATGATTTCATTTTTCAGGGATTAGAGAGGGTAGGGTGGTCCTTGTGGTGGACTGCAGGTATGGAGAGCTGTTGTCATCGTATTAGATAGATAAGAATGATTATATGTATTGTAGAAATGTCTCCTATCATGTTCCCTAATTTTTTATTATGTCCACATCCTGGTCCCCATCTTGGACATCATAACAAACGTGCACTTTTTTGTTTAATTTACACATTGGACCATAGGAAAAATGACACTACAGCTACAGAGGTGACCGTCTGATAGCCCAGCTCGACTATCCATCTCTACTGAAGACCCTTTCAGCTTTTTGAGAGTTGGGTGGAGGACATCATCTCTTAAAATAGGGTCCCACAGCTGCACCCCATCAGTGTAAGCAGGACTCTTAGGACTCTTAGAAGAGTCAATGCTCTAAAACCATGGGGGGCGCTTAGCCCCCTCTCTTCGTCCCTGAGGATGATTTCATTTTTCAGGGATTAGAGAGGGTGGTCCTTGTGGTGGACTGCAGGTATGGAGAGCTGTTGTCATCGTATTAGATAGATAAGAATGATTATATGTATTGTAGAAATGTCTCCTATCATGTTCCCTAATTTTTTATTATGTCCACATCCTGGTCCCCATCTTGGACATCATAACAAACGTGCACTTTTTTGTTTAATTTACACATTGGACCATAGGAAAAATGACACTACAGCTACAGAGGTGACCGTCTGATAGCCCAGCTCGACTATCCATCTCTACTGAAGACCCTTTCAGCTTTTTGAGAGTTGGGTGGAGGACATCATCTCTGAAAATAGGGTCCCACAGCTGCACCCCATCAGTGTGAGCAGGACTCTTAGGACTCTTAGAAGAGTTAATGCTCTGAGACCATGGGGGCGCTTAGCCCCCTCTCTTCGTCACTGAGGATGATTTCATTTTTCAGGGATTAGAGAGGGTGGTCCTTGTGGTGGACTGCAGGTATGGAGAGCTGTTGTCATCGTATTAGATAGATAAGAATGATTATATGTATTGTAGAAATGTCTCCTATCATGTTCCCTAATTTTTTATTATGTCCACATCCTGGTCCCCATCTTGGACATCATAACAAACGTGCACTTTTTTGTTTAATTTACACATTGGACCATAGGAAAAATGACACTACAGCTACAGAGGTGACCGTCTGATAGCCCAGCTCGACTATCCATCTCTACTGAAGACCCTTTCAGCTTTTTGAGAGTTGGGTGGAGGACATCATCTCTGAAAATAGGGTCCCACAGCTGCACCCCATCAGTGTGAGCAGGACTCTTAGGACTCTTAGAAGAGTCAATGTTTTGAGACCATGGGGGGCGCTTAGCCCCCTCTCTTCGTCACTGAGGATGATTTCACTTTTCAGGGAATAGAGAGGGTGGTCCTTGTGGTGGACTGCAGGTATGGAGAGCTGTTGTCATCGTATTAGATAGATAAGAATGATTATATGTATTGTAGAAATGTCTCCTATCATGTTCCCTATTTTTTTATTATGTCCACATCCTGGTCCCCATCTTGGAAATCATAACAAACGTGCACTTTTTTGTTTAATTTACACATTGGACCATAGGAAAAATGACACTACAGCTACAGAGGTGACCGTCTGGTAGCCCAGCTCGACTATCCATCTCTACTGAAGACCCTTTCAGCTTTTTGAGAGTTGGGTGGAGGACATCATCTCTGAAAATAGGGTCCCACAGCTGCACCCCATCAGTGTGAGCAGGACTCTTAGGACTCTTAGAAGAGTCAATGTTTTGAGACCATGGGGGGCGCTTAGCCCCCTCTCTTCATCACTGAGGATGATTTCATTTTTCAGGGATTAGAGAGAGTGGTCCTTGTGGTGGACTGCAGGTATGGAGAGCTGTTGTGATCGTATTAGATAGATAAGAATGATTATATGTATTGTAGAAATGTCTCCTATCATGTTCCCTAATTTTTTATTATGTCCACATCCTGGTCCCCATCTTGGACATCATAACAAACGTGCACTTTTTTGTTTAATTTACACATTGGACCATAGGAAAAATGACACTACAGCTACAGAGGTGACCGTCTGATAGCCCAGCTCGAATATCCATCTCTACTGAAGACCCTTTCAGCTTTTTGAGAGTTGGGTGGAGGACATCATCTCTTAAATTAGGGTCCCACAGCTGCACCCCATCAGTGTAAGCAGGACTCTTAGGACTCTTAGAAGAGTCAATGCTCTAAAACCATGGGGGGCGCTTAGCCCCCTCTCTTCGTCCCTGAGGATGATTTCATTTTTCAGGGATTAGAGAGAGTGGTCCTTGTGGTGGACTGCAGGTATGGAGAGCTGTTGTCATCGTATTAGATAGATAAGAATGATTATATGTATTGTAGAAATGTCTCCTATCATGTTCCCTAATTTTTTATTATGTCCACATCCTGGTCCCCATCTTGGACATCATAACAAACGTGCACTTTTTTGTTTAATTTACACATTGGACCATAGGAAAAATGACACTACAGCTACAGAGGTGACCGTCTGATAGCCCAGCTCGACTATCCATCTCTACTGAAGACCCTTTCAGCTTTTTGAGAGTTGGGTGGAGGACATCATCTCTTAAAATAGGGTCCCACAGCTGCACCCCATCAGTGTAAGCAGGACTCTTAGGACTCTTAGAAGAGTCAATGCTCTAAAACCATGGGGGGCGCTTAGCCCCCTCTCTTCGTCCCTGAGGATGATTTCATTTTTCAGGGATTAGAGAGGGTGGTCCTTGTGGTGGACTGCAGGTATGGAGAGCTGTTGTCATCGTATTAGATAGATAAGAATGATTATATGTATTGTAGAAATGTCTCCTATCATGTTCCCTAATTTTTTATTATGTCCACATCCTGGTCCCCATCTTGGACATCATAACAAACGTGCACTTTTTTGTTTAATTTACACATTGGACCATAGGAAAAATGACACTACAGCTACAGAGGTGACCGTCTGATAGCCCAGCTCGACTATCCATCTCTACTGAAGACCCTTTCAGCTTTTTGAGAGTTGGGTGGAGAACATCATCTCTGAAAATAGGGTCCCACAGCTGCACCCCATCAGTGTGAGCAGGACTCTTAGGACTCTTAGAAGAGTCAATGTTTTGAGACCATGGGGGGCGCTTAGCCCCCTCTCTTCGTCACTGAGGATGATTTCACCTTTCAGGGAATAGAGAGGGTGGTCCTTGTGGTGGACTGCAGGTATGGAGAGCTGTTGTGATCGTATTAGATAGATAAGAATGATTATATGTATTGTAGAAATGTCTCCTATCATGTTCCCTAATTTTTTATTATGTCCACATCCTGGTCCCCATCTTGGACATCATAACAAACGTGCACTTTTTTGTTTAATTTACACATTGGACCATAGGAAAAATGACACTACAGCTACAGAGGTGACCGTCTGATAGCCCAGCTCGACTATCCATCTCTACTGAAGACCCTTTCAGCTTTTTGAGAGTTGGGTGGAGGACATCATCTCTGAAAATAGGGTCCCACAGCTGCACCCCATCAGTGTGAGCAGGACTCTTAGGATTCTTAGAAGAGTTAATGCTCTGAGACCATGGGGGCGCTTAGCCCCCTCTCTTCGTCACTGAGGATGATTTCATTTTTCAGGGATTAGAGAGGGTGGTCCTTGTGGTGGACTGCAGGTATGGAGAGCTGTTGTCATCGTATTAGATAGATAAGAATGATTATATGTATTGTAGAAATGTCTCCTATCATGTTCCCTAATTTTTTATTATGTCCACATCCTGGTCCCCATCTTGGACATCATAACAAACGTGCACTTTTTTGTTTAATTTACACATTGGACCATAGGAAAAATGACACTACAGCTACAGAGGTGACCGTCTGATAGCCCAGCTCGACTATCCATCTCTACTGAAGACCCTTTCAGCTTTTTGAGAGTTGGGTGGAGGACATCATCTCTGAAAATAGGGTCCCACAGCTGCACCCCATCAGTGTGAGCAGGACTCTTAGGACTCTTAGAAGAGTCAATGCTCTGAGACCATTGGGGGCACTTAGCCCCCTCTCTTCGTCACTGAGGATGATTTCATTTTTCAGGGATTAGAGAGGGTGGTCCTTGTGGTGGACTGCAGGTATGGAGAGCTGTTATCATCGTATTAGATAGATAAGAATGATTATATGTAATGTAGAAATGTCTCCTATCATGTTCCCTAATTTTTTATTATGTCCACATCCTGGTCCCCATCTTGGACATCATAACAAACGTGCACTTTTTTGTTTAATTTACACATTGGACCATAGGAAAAATGACACTACAGCTACAGAGGTGACCGTCTGATAGCCCAGCTCGACAATCCATCTCTACTGAAGACCCTTTCAGCTTTTTGAGAGTTGGGTGGAGGACATCATCTCTGAAAATAGGGTCCCACAGCTGCACCCCATCAGTGTGAGCAGGACTCTTAGGACTCTTAGAAGAGTCAATGCTCTCAGACCATGGGGGGCGCTTAGCCCCCTCTCTTCGTCACTGAGGATGATTTCATTTTTCAGGGATTAGAGAGGGTGGTCCTTGTGGTGGACTGCAGGTATGGAGAGCTGTTGTCATCGTATTAAATAGATAAGAATGATTATATGTATTGTAGAAATGTCTCCTATCATGTTCCCTAATTTTTTATTATGTCCACATCCTGGTCCCCATCTTGGACATCATAACAAACGTGCACTTTTTTGTTTAATTTACACATTGGACCATAGGAAAAATGACACTACAGCTACAGAGGTGACCGTCTGATAGCCCAGCTCGACTATCCATCTCTACTGAAGACCCTTTCAGCTTTTTGAGAGTTGGGTGGAGAACATCATCTCTGAAAATAGGGTCCCACAGCTGCACCCCATCAGTGTGAGCAGGACTCTTAGGACTCTTAGAAGAGTCAATGTTTTGAGACCATGGGGGGCGCTTAGCCCCCTCTCTTCGTCACTGAGGATGATTTCACTTTTCAGGGAATAGAGAGGGTGGTCCTTGTGGTGGACTGCAGGTATGGAGAGCTGTTGTCATCGTATTAGATAGATAAGAATGATTATATGTATTGTAGAAATGTCTCCTATCATGTTCCCTATTTTTTTATTATGTCCACATCCTGGTCCCCATCTTGGAAATCATAACAAACGTGCACTTTTTTGTTTAATTTACACATTGGACCATAGGAAAAATGACACTACAGCTACAGAGGTGACCGTCTGGTAGCCCAGCTCGACTATCCATCTCTACTGAAGACCCTTTCAGCTTTTTGAGAGTTGGGTGGAGGACATCATCTCTGAAAATAGGGTCCCACAGCTGCACCCCATCAGTGTGAGCAGGACTCTTAGGACTCTTAGAAGAGTCAATGTTTTGAGACCATGGGGGGCGCTTAGCTCCCTCTCTTCGTCACTGAGGATGATTTCATTTTTCAGGGATTAGAGAGAGTGGTCCTTGTGGTGGACTGCAGGTATGGAGAGCTGTTGTGATCGTATTAGATAGATAAGAATGATTATATGTATTGTAGAAATGTCTCCTATCATGTTCCCTAATTTTTTATTATGTCCACATCCTGGTCCCCATCTTGGACATCATAACAAACGTGCACTTTTTTGTTTAATTTACACATTGGACCATAGGAAAAATGACACTACAGCTACAGAGGTGACCGTCTGATAGCCCAGCTCGACTATCCATCTCTACTGAAGACCCTTTCAGCTTTTTGAGAGTTGGGTGGAGGACATCATCTCTGAAAATAGGGTCCCACAGCTGCACCCCATCAGTGTGAGCAGGACTCTTAGGACTCTTAGAAGAGTTAATGCTCTGAGACCATGGGGGCGCTTAGCCCCCTCTCTTCGTCACTGAGGATGATTTCATTTTTCAGGGATTAGAGAGGGTGGTCCTTGTGGTGGACTGCAGGTATGGAGAGCTGTTGTCATCGTATTAGATAGATAAGAATGATTATATGTATTGTAGAAATGTCTCCTATCATGTTCCCTAATTTTTTAATATGTCCACATCCTGGTCCCCATCTTGGACATCATAACAAACGTGCACTTTTTTGTTTAATTTACACATTGGACCATAGGAAAAATGACACTACAGCTACAGAGGTGACCGTCTGATAGCCCAGCTCGACTATCCATCTCTACTGAAGACCCTTTCAGCTTTTTGAGAGTTGGGTGGAGGACATCATCTCTTAAAATAGGGTCCCACAGCTGCACCCCATCAGTGTAAGCAGGACTCTTAGGACTCTTAGAAGAGTCAATGCTCTAAAACCATGGGGGGCGCTTAGCCCCCTCTCTTCGTCCCTGAGGATGATTTCATTTTTCAGGGATTAGAGAGAGTGGTCCTTGTGGTGGACTGCAGGTATGGAGAGCTGTTGTGATCGTATTAGATAGATAAGAATGATTATATGTATTGTAGAAATGTCTCCTATCATGTTCCCTAATTTTTTATTATGTCCACATCCTGGTCCCCATCTTGGACATCATAACAAACGTGCACTTTTTTGTTTAATTTACACATTGGACCATAGGAAAAATGACACTACAGCTACAGAGGTGACCGTCTGATAGCCCAGCTCGACTATCCATCTCTACTGAAGACCCTTTCAGCTTTTTGAGAGTTGGGTGGAGGACATCATCTCTGAAAATAGGGTCCCACAGCTGCACCCCATCAGTGTGAGCAGGACTCTTAGGACTCTTAGAAGAGTTAATGCTCTGAGACCATGGGGGCGCTTAGCCCCCTCTCTTCGTCACTGAGGATGATTTCATTTTTCAGGGATTAGAGAGGGTAGGGTGGTCCTTGTGGTGGACTGCAGGTATGGAGAGCTGTTGTCATCGTATTAGATAGATAAGAATGATTATATGTATTGTAGAAATGTCTCCTATCATGTTCCCTAATTTTTTATTATGTCCACATCCTGGTCCCCATCTTGGACATCATAACAAACGTGCACTTTTTTGTTTAATTTACACATTGGACCATAGGAAAAATGACACTACAGCTACAGAGGTGACCGTCTGATAGCCCAGCTCGACTATCCATCTCTACTGAAGACCCTTTCAGCTTTTTGAGAGTTGGGTGGAGGACATCATCTCTTAAAATAGGGTCCCACAGCTGCACCCCATCAGTGTAAGCAGGACTCTTAGGACTCTTAGAAGAGTCAATGCTCTAAAACCATGGGGGGCGCTTAGCCCCCTCTCTTCGTCCCTGAGGATGATTTCATTTTTCAGGGATTAGAGAGGGTGGTCCTTGTGGTGGACTGCAGGTATGGAGAGCTGTTGTCATCGTATTAGATAGATAAGAATGATTATATGTATTGTAGAAATGTCTCCTATCATGTTCCCTAATTTTTTATTATGTCCACATCCTGGTCCCCATCTTGGACATCATAACAAACGTGCACTTTTTTGTTTAATTTACACATTGGACCATAGGAAAAATGACACTACAGCTACAGAGGTGACCGTCTGATAGCCCAGCTCGACTATCCATCTCTACTGAAGACCCTTTCAGCTTTTTGAGAGTTGGGTGGAGGACATCATCTCTGAAAATAGGGTCCCACAGCTGCACCCCATCAGTGTGAGCAGGACTCTTAGGACTCTTAGAAGAGTTAATGCTCTGAGACCATGGGGGCGCTTAGCCCCCTCTCTTCGTCACTGAGGATGATTTCATTTTTCAGGGATTAGAGAGGGTGGTCCTTGTGGTGGACTGCAGGTATGGAGAGCTGTTGTCATCGTATTAGATAGATAAGAATGATTATATGTATTGTAGAAATGTCTCCTATCATGTTCCCTAATTTTTTATTATGTCCACATCCTGGTCCCCATCTTGGACATCATAACAAACGTGCACTTTTTTGTTTAATTTACACATTGGACCATAGGAAAAATGACACTACAGCTACAGAGGTGACCGTCTGATAGCCCAGCTCGACTATCCATCTCTACTGAAGACCCTTTCAGCTTTTTGAGAGTTGGGTGGAGGACATCATCTCTGAAAATAGGGTCCCACAGCTGCACCCCATCAGTGTGAGCAGGACTCTTAGGACTCTTAGAAGAGTCAATGTTTTGAGACCATGGGGGGCGCTTAGCCCCCTCTCTTCGTCACTGAGGATGATTTCACTTTTCAGGGAATAGAGAGGGTGGTCCTTGTGGTGGACTGCAGGTATGGAGAGCTGTTGTCATCGTATTAGATAGATAAGAATGATTATATGTATTGTAGAAATGTCTCCTATCATGTTCCCTATTTTTTTATTATGTCCACATCCTGGTCCCCATCTTGGAAATCATAACAAACGTGCACTTTTTTGTTTAATTTACACATTGGACCATAGGAAAAATGACACTACAGCTACAGAGGTGACCGTCTGGTAGCCCAGCTCGACTATCCATCTCTACTGAAGACCCTTTCAGCTTTTTGAGAGTTGGGTGGAGGACATCATCTCTGAAAATAGGGTCCCACAGCTGCACCCCATCAGTGTGAGCAGGACTCTTAGGACTCTTAGAAGAGTCAATGTTTTGAGACCATGGGGGGCGCTTAGCCCCCTCTCTTCATCACTGAGGATGATTTCATTTTTCAGGGATTAGAGAGAGTGGTCCTTGTGGTGGACTGCAGGTATGGAGAGCTGTTGTGATCGTATTAGATAGATAAGAATGATTATATGTATTGTAGAAATGTCTCCTATCATGTTCCCTAATTTTTTATTATGTCCACATCCTGGTCCCCATCTTGGACATCATAACAAACGTGCACTTTTTTGTTTAATTTACACATTGGACCATAGGAAAAATGACACTACAGCTACAGAGGTGACCGTCTGATAGCCCAGCTCGAATATCCATCTCTACTGAAGACCCTTTCAGCTTTTTGAGAGTTGGGTGGAGGACATCATCTCTTAAATTAGGGTCCCACAGCTGCACCCCATCAGTGTAAGCAGGACTCTTAGGACTCTTAGAAGAGTCAATGCTCTAAAACCATGGGGGGCGCTTAGCCCCCTCTCTTCGTCCCTGAGGATGATTTCATTTTTCAGGGATTAGAGAGAGTGGTCCTTGTGGTGGACTGCAGGTATGGAGAGCTGTTGTCATCGTATTAGATAGATAAGAATGATTATATGTATTGTAGAAATGTCTCCTATCATGTTCCCTAATTTTTTATTATGTCCACATCCTGGTCCCCATCTTGGACATCATAACAAACGTGCACTTTTTTGTTTAATTTACACATTGGACCATAGGAAAAATGACACTACAGCTACAGAGGTGACCGTCTGATAGCCCAGCTCGACTATCCATCTCTACTGAAGACCCTTTCAGCTTTTTGAGAGTTGGGTGGAGGACATCATCTCTTAAAATAGGGTCCCACAGCTGCACCCCATCAGTGTAAGCAGGACTCTTAGGACTCTTAGAAGAGTCAATGCTCTAAAACCATGGGGGGCGCTTAGCCCCCTCTCTTCGTCCCTGAGGATGATTTCATTTTTCAGGGATTAGAGAGGGTGGTCCTTGTGGTGGACTGCAGGTATGGAGAGCTGTTGTCATCGTATTAGATAGATAAGAATGATTATATGTATTGTAGAAATGTCTCCTATCATGTTCCCTAATTTTTTATTATGTCCACATCCTGGTCCCCATCTTGGACATCATAACAAACGTGCACTTTTTTGTTTAATTTACACATTGGACCATAGGAAAAATGACACTACAGCTACAGAGGTGACCGTCTGATAGCCCAGCTCGACTATCCATCTCTACTGAAGACCCTTTCAGCTTTTTGAGAGTTGGGTGGAGGACATCATCTCTGAAAATAGGGTCCCACAGCTGCACCCCATCAGTGTGAGCAGGACTCTTAGGACTCTTAGAAGAGTTAATGCTCTGAGACCATGGGGGCGCTTAGCCCCCTCTCTTCGTCACTGAGGATGATTTCATTTTTCAGGGATTAGAGAGGGTGGTCCTTGTGGTGGACTGCAGGTATGGAGAGCTGTTGTCATCGTATTAGATAGATAAGAATGATTATATGTATTGTAGAAATGTCTCCTATCATGTTCCCTAATTTTTTATTATGTCCACATCCTGGTCCCCATCTTGGACATCATAACAAACGTGCACTTTTTTGTTTAATTTACACATTGGACCATAGGAAAAATGACACTACAGCTACAGAGGTGACCGTCTGATAGCCCAGCTCGACTATCCATCTCTACTGAAGACCCTTTCAGCTTTTTGAGAGTTGGGTGGAGGACATCATCTCTGAAAATAGGGTCCCACAGCTGCACCCCATCAGTGTGAGCAGGACTCTTAGGACTCTTAGAAGAGTCAATGCTCTGAGACCATTGGGGGCACTTAGCCCCCTCTCTTCATCACTGAGGATGATTTCATTTTTCAGGGATTAGAGAGGGTGGTCCTTGTGGTGGACTGCAGATATCGAGAGCTGTTATCATCGTATTAGATAGATAAGAATGATTATATGTATTGTAGAAATGTCTCCTATCATGTTCCCTAATTTTTTATTATGTCCACATCCTGGTCCCCATCTTGGACATCATAACAAACGTGCACTTTTTTGTTTAATTTACACATTGGACCATAGGAAAAATGACACTACAGCTACAGAGGTGACCGTCTGATAGCCCAGCTCGACTATCCATCTCTACTGAAGACCCTTTCAGCTTTTTGAGAGTTGGGTGGAGGACATCATCTCTTAAAATAGGGTCCCACAGCTGCACCCCATCAGTGTAAGCAGGACTCTTAGGACTCTTAGAAGAGTCAATGCTCTAAAACCATGGGGGGCGCTTAGCCCCCTCTCTTCGTCCCTGAGGATGATTTCATTTTTCAGGGATTAGAGAGGGTGGTCCTTGTGGTGTACTGCAGGTATGGAGAGCTGTTGTCATCGTATTAGATAGATAAGAATGATTATATGTATTGTAGAAATGTCTCCTATCATGTTCCCTAATTTTTTATTATGTCCACATCCTGGTCCCCATCTTGGACATCATAACAAACGTGCACTTTTTTGTTTAATTTACACATTGGACCATAGGAAAAATGACACTACAGCTACAGAGGTGACCGTCTGATAGCCCAGCTCGACTATCCATCTCTACTGAAGACCCTTTCAGCTTTTTGAGAGTTGGGTGGAGGACATCATCTCTGAAAATAGGGTCCCACAGCTGCACCCCATCAGTGTGAGCAGGACTCTTAGGACTCTTAGAAGAGTCAATGTTTTGAGACCATGGGGGGCGCTTAGCTCCCTCTCTTCGTCACTGAGGATGATTTCATTTTTCAGGGATTAGAGAGAGTGGTCCTTGTGGTGGACTGCAGGTATGGAGAGCTGTTGTGATCGTATTAGATAGATAAGAATGATTATATGTATTGTAGAAATGTCTCCTATCATGTTCCCTAATTTTTTATTATGTCCACATCCTGGTCCCCATCTTGGACATCATAACAAACGTGCACTTTTTTGTTTAATTTACACATTGGACCATAGGAAAAATGACACTACAGCTACAGAGGTGACCGTCTGATAGCCCAGCTCGACTATCCATCTCTACTGAAGACCCTTTCAGCTTTTTGAGAGTTGGGTGGAGGACATCATCTCTGAAAATAGGGTCCCACAGCTGCACCCCATCAGTGTGAGCAGGACTCTTAGGACTCTTAGAAGAGTTAATGCTCTGAGACCATGGGGGCGCTTAGCCCCCTCTCTTCGTCACTGAGGATGATTTCATTTTTCAGGGATTAGAGAGGGTGGTCCTTGTGGTGGACTGCAGGTATGGAGAGCTGTTGTCATCGTATTAGATAGATAAGAATGATTATATGTATTGTAGAAATGTCTCCTATCATGTTCCCTAATTTTTTATTATGTCCACATCCTGGTCCCCATCTTGGACATCATAACAAACGTGCACTTTTTTGTTTAATTTACACATTGGACCATAGGAAAAATGACACTACAGCTACAGAGGTGACCGTCTGATAGCCCAGCTCGACTATCCATCTCTACTGAAGACCCTTTCAGCTTTTTGAGAGTTGGGTGGAGGACATCATCTCTTAAAATAGGGTCCCACAGCTGCACCCCATCAGTGTAAGCAGGACTCTTAGGACTCTTAGAAGAGTCAATGATCTAAAACCATGGGGGGCGCTTAGCCCCCTCTCTTCGTCCCTGAGGATGATTTCATTTTTCAGGGATTAGAGAGGGTGGTCCTTGTGGTGGACTGCAGGTATGGAGAGCTGTTGTCATCGTATTAGATAGATAAGAATGATTATATGTATTGTAGAAATGTCTCCTATCATGTTCCCTAATTTTTTATTATGTCCACATCCTGGTCCCCATCTTGGACATCATAACAAACGTGCACTTTTTTGTTTAATTTACACATTGGACCATAGGAAAAATGACACTACAGCTACAGAGGTGACCGTCTGATAGCCCAGCTCGACTATCCATCTCTACTGAAGACCCTTTCAGCTTTTTGAGAGTTGGGTGGAGGACATCATCTCTGAAAATAGGGTCCCACAGCTGCACCCCATCAGTGTGAGCAGGACTCTTAAGACTCTTAGAAGAGTTAATGCTCTGAGACCATGGGGGCGCTTAGCCCCCTCTCTTCGTCACTGAGGATGATTTCATTTTTCAGGGATTAGAGAGGGTGGTCCTTGTGGTGGACTGCAGGTATGGAGAGCTGTTGTCATCGTATTAGATAGATAAGAATGATTATATGTATTGTAGAAATGTCTCCTATCATGTTCCCTAATTTTTTATTATGTCCACATCCTGGTCCCCATCTTGGACATCATAACAAACGTGCACTTTTTTGTTTAATTTACACATTGGACCATAGGAAAAATGACACTACAGCTACAGAGGTGACCGTCTGATAGCCCAGCTCGACTATCCATCTCTACTGAAGACCCTTTCAGCTTTTTGAGAGTTGGGTGGAGGACATCATCTCTGAAAATAGGGTCCCACAGCTGCACCCCATCAGTGTGAGCAGGACTCTTAGGACTCTTAGAAGAGTCAATGTTTTGAGACCATGGGGGGCGCTTAGCCCCCTCTCTTCGTCACTGAGGATGATTTCACTTTTCAGGGAATAGAGAGGGTGGTCCTTGTGGTGGACTGCAGGTATGGAGAGCTGTTGTCATCGTATTAGATAGATAAGAATGATTATATGTATTGTAGAAATGTCTCCTATCATGTTCCCTATTTTTTTATTATGTCCACATCCTGGTCCCCATCTTGGAAATCATAACAAACGTGCACTTTTTTGTTTAATTTACACATTGGACCATAGGAAAAATGACACTACAGCTACAGAGGTGACCGTCTGGTAGCCCAGCTCGACTATCCATCTCTACTGAAGACCCTTTCAGCTTTTTGAGAGTTGGGTGGAGGACATCATCTCTGAAAATAGGGTCCCACAGCTGCACCCCATCAGTGTGAGCAGGACTCTTAGGACTCTTAGAAGAGTCAATGTTTTGAGACCATGGGGGGCGCTTAGCCCCCTCTCTTCATCACTGAGGATGATTTCATTTTTCAGGGATTAGAGAGAGTGGTCCTTGTGGTGGACTGCAGGTATGGAGAGCTGTTGTCATCGTATTAGATAGATAAGAATGATTATATGTATTGTAGAAATGTCTCCTATCATGTTCCCTAATTTTTTATTATGTCCACATCCTGGTCCCCATCTTGGACATCATAACAAACGTGCACTTTTTTGTTTAATTTACACATTGGACCATAGGAAAAATGACACTACAGCTACAGAGGTGACCGTCTGATAGCCCAGCTCGACTATCCATCTCTACTGAAGACCCTTTCAGCTTTTTGAGAGTTGGGTGGAGGACATCATCTCTTAAAATAGGGTCCCACAGCTGCACCCCATCAGTGTAAGCAGGACTCTTAGGACTCTTAGAAGAGTCAATGCTCTAAAACCATGGGGGGCGCTTAGCCCCCTCTCTTCGTCCCTGAGGATGATTTCATTTTTCAGGGATTAGAGAGGGTGGTCCTTGTGGTGGACTGCAGGTATGGAGAGCTGTTGTCATCGTATTAGATAGATAAGAATGATTATATGTATTGTAGAAATGTCTCCTATCATGTTCCCTAATTTTTTATTATGTCCACATCCTGGTCCCCATCTTGGACATCATAACAAACGTGCACTTTTTTGTTTAATTTACACATTGGACCATAGGAAAAATGACACTACAGCTACAGAGGTGACCGTCTGATAGCCCAGCTCGACTATCCATCTCTACTGAAGACCCTTTCAGCTTTTTGAGAGTTGGGTGGAGGACATCATCTCTGAAAATAGGGTCCCACAGCTGCACCCCATCAGTGTGAGCAGGACTCTTAGGACTCTTAGAAGAGTTAATGCTCTGAGACCATGGGGGCCCTTAGCCCCCTCTCTTCGTCACTGAGGATGATTTCATTTTTCAGGGATTAGAGAGGGTGGTCCTTGTGGTGGACTGCAGGTATGGAGAGCTGTTGTCATCGTATTAGATAGATAAGAATGATTATATGTATTGTAGAAATGTCTCCTATCATGTTCCCTAATTTTTTATTATGTCCACATCCTGGTCCCCATCTTGGACATCATAACAAACGTGCACTTTTTTGTTTAATTTACACATTGGACCATAGGAAAAATGACACTACAGCTACAGAGGTGACCGTCTGATAGCCCAGCTCGACTATCCATCTCTACTGAAGACCCTTTCAGCTTTTTGAGAGTTGGGTGGAGGACATCATCTCTTAAAATAGGGTCCCACAGCTGCACCCCATCAGTGTAAGCAGGACTCTTAGGACTCTTAGAAGAGTCAATGCTCTAAAACCATGGGGGGCGCTTAGCCCCCTCTCTTCGTCCCTGAGGATGATTTCATTTTTCAGGGATTAGAGAGGTTGGTCCTTGTGGTGGACTGCAGGTATGGAGAGCTGTTGTCATCGTATTAGATAGATAAGAATGATTATATGTATTGTAGAAATGTCTCCTATCATGTTCCCTAATTTTTTATTATGTCCACATCCTGGTCCCCATCTTGGACATCATAACAAACGTGCACTTTTTTGTTTAATTTACACATTGGACCATAGGAAAAATGACACTACAGCTACAGAGGTGACCGTCTGATAGCCCAGCTCGACTATCCATCTCTACTGAAGACCCTTTCAGCTTTTTGAGAGTTGGGTGGAGGACATCATCTCTGAAAATAGGGTCCCACAGCTGCACCCCATCAGTGTGAGCAGGACTCTTAGGACTCTTAGAAGAGTTAATGCTCTGAGACCATGGGGGCGCTTAGCCCCCTCTCTTCGTCACTGAGGATGATTTCATTTTTCAGGGATTAGAGAGGGTGGTCCTTGTGGTGGACTGCAGGTATGGAGAGCTGTTGTCATCGTATTAGATAGATAAGAATGATTATATGTATTGTAGAAATGTCTCCTATCATGTTCCCTAATTTTTTATTATGTCCACATCCTGGTCCCCATCTTGGACATCATAACAAACGTGCACTTTTTTGTTTAATTTACACATTGGACCATAGGAAAAATGACACTACAGCTACAGAGGTGACCGTCTGATAGCCCAGCTCGACTATCCATCTCTACTGAAGACCCTTTCAGCTTTTTGAGAGTTGGGTGGAGGACATCATCTCTGAAAATAGGGTCCCACAGCTGCACCCCATCAGTGTGAGCAGGACTCTTAGGACTCTTAGAAGAGTCAATGCTCTGAGACCATTGGGGGCACTTAGCCCCCTCTCTTCATCACTGAGGATGATTTCATTTTTCAGGGATTAGAGAGGGTGGTCCTTGTGGTGGACTGCAGATATCGAGAGCTGTTATCATCGTATTAGATAGATAAGAATGATTATATGTATTGTAGAAATGTCTCCTATCATGTTCCCTAATTTTTTATTATGTCCACATCCTGGTCCCCATCTTGGACATCATAACAAACGTGCACTTTTTTGTTTAATTTACACATTGGACCATAGGAAAAATGACACTACAGCTACAGAGGTGACCGTCTGATAGCCCAGCTCGACTATCCATCTCTACTGAAGACCCTTTCAGCTTTTTGAGAGTTGGGTGGAGGACATCATCTCTGAAAATAGGGTCCCACAGCTGCACCCCATCAGTGTGAGCAGGACTCTTAGGACTCTTAGAAGAGTCAATGCTCTGAGACCATGGGGGGCGCTTAGCCCCCTCTCTTCGTCACTGAGGATGATTTCATTTTTCAGGGATTAGAGAGGGTGGTCCTTGTGGTGGACTGCAGGTATGGAGAGCTGTTGTCATCGTATTAAATAGATAAGAATGATTATATGTATTGTAGAAATGTCTCCTATCATGTTCCCTAATTTTTTATTATGTCCACATCCTGGTCCCCATCTTGAGCATCATAACAAACGTGCACTTTTTTGTTTAATTTACACATTGGACCATAGGAAAAATGACACTACAGCTACAGAGGTGACCGTCTGATAGCCCAGCTCGACTATCCATCTCTACTGAAGACCCTTTCAGCTTTCTGAGAGTTGGGTGGAGAACATCATCTCTGAAAATAGGGTCCCACAGCTGCACCCCATCAGTGTGAGCAGGACTCTTAGGACTCTTAGAAGAGTCAATGCTCTGAGACCATGGGGGGCGCTTAGCCCCCTCTCTTCGTCACTGAGGATGATTTCACTTTTCAGGGAATAGAGAGGGTGGTCCTTGTGGTGGACTGCAGGTATGGAGAGCTGTTGTCATCGTATTAGATAGATAAGAATGATTATATGTATTGTAGAAATGTCTCCTATCATGTTCTCTATTTTTTTATTATGTCCACATCCTGGTCCCCATCTTGAACATCATAACAAACGTGCACTTTTTTGTTTAATTTACACATTGGACCATAGGAAAAATGACACTACAGCTACAGAGGTGACCGTCTGATAGCCCAGCTCGACTATCCATCTCTACTGAAGACCCTTTCAGCTTTTTGAGAGTTGGGTGGAGGACATCATCTCTGAAAATAGGGTCCCACAGCTGCACCCCATCAGTGTGAGCAGGACTCTTAGGACTCTTAGAAGAGTCAATGCTCTGAGACCATTGGAGGCACTTAGCCCCCTCTCTTCATCACTGAGGATGATTTCATTTTTCAGGGATTAGAGAGGGTGGTCCTTGTGGTGGACTGCAGGTATGGAGAGCTGTTGTCATCGTATTAGATAGATAAGAATGATTATATGTATTGTAGAAATGTCTCCTATCATGTTCCCTAATTTTTTATTATGTCCACATCCTGGTCCCCATCTTGGACATCATAACAAACGTGCACTTTTTTGTTTAATTTACACATTGGACCATAGGAAAAATGACACTACAGCTACAGAGGTGACCGTCTGATAGCCCAGCTCGACTATCCATCTCTACTGAAGACCCTTTCAGCTTTTTGAGAGTTGGGTGGAGGACATCATCTCTGAAAATAGGGTCCCACAGCTGCACCCCATCAGTGTGAGCAGGACTCTTAGGACTCTTAGAAGAGTCAATGCTCTAAAACCATTGGGGGCACTTAGCCCCCTCTCTTCATCACTGAGGATGATTTCATTTTTCAGGGATTAGAGAGGGTGGTCCTTGTGGTGGACTGCAGATATGGAGAGCTTTTATCATCGTATTAGATAGATAAGAATGATTATATGTATTGTAGAAATGTCTCCTATCATGTTCCCTAATTTTTTATTATGTCCACATCCTGGTCCCCATCTTGGACATCATAACAAACGTGCACTTTTTTGTTTAATTTACACATTGGACCATAGGAAAAATGACACTACAGCTACAGAGGTGACCGTCTGATAGCCCAGCTCGACTATCCATCTCTACTGAAGACCCTTTCAGCCTTTTGAGAGTTGGGTGGAGGACATCATCTCTGAAAATAGGGTCCCACAGCTGCACCCCATCAGTGTGAGCAGGACTCTTAGGACTCTTAGAAGAGTCAATGCTCTGAGACCATGGGGGGCGCTTAGCCCCCTCTCTTCGTCACTGAGGATGATTTCATTTTTCAGGGATTAGAGAGGGTGGTCCTTGTGGTGGACTGCAGGTATGGAGAGCTGTTGTCATCGTATTAAATAGATAAGAATGATTATATGTATTGTAGAAATGTCTCCTATCATGTTCCCTAATTTTTTATTATGTCCACATCCTGGTCCCCATCTTGGACATCATAACAAACGTGCACTTTTTTGTTTAATTTACACATTGGACCATAGGAAAAATGACACTACAGCTACAGAGGTGACCGTCTGATAGCCCAGCTCGACTATCCATCTCTACTGAAGACCCTTTCAGCTTTTTGAGAGTTGGGTGGAGAACATCATCTCTGAAAATAAGGTCCCACAGCTGCACCCCATCAGTGTGAGCAGGACTCTTAGGACTCTTAGAAGAGTCAATGCTCTGAGACCATGGGGGGCGCTTAGCCCCCTCTCTTCGTCACTGAGGATGATTTCACTTTTCAGGGAATAGAGAGGGTGGTCCTTGTGGTGGACTGCAGGTATGGAGAGCTGTTGTCATCGTATTAGATAGATAAGAATGATTATATGTATTGTAGAAATGTCTCCTATCATGTTCCCTATTTTTTTATTATGTCCACATCCTGGTCCCCATCTTGGAAATCATAACAAACGTGCACTTTTTTGTTTAATTTACACATTGGACCATAGGAAAAATGACACTACAGCTACAGAGGTGACCGTCTGATAGCCCAGCTCGACTATCCATCTCTACTGAAGACCCTTTCAGCTTTTTGAGAGTTGGGTGGAGGACATCATCTCTGAAAATAGGGTCCCACAGCTGCACCCCATCAGTGTGAGCAGGAATCTTAGGACTCTTAGAAGAGTCAATGCTCTGAGACCATGGGGGGCGCTTAGCCCCCTCTCTTCGTCACTGAGGATGATTTCATTTTTCAGGGATTAGAGAGAGTGGTCCTTGTGGTGGACTGCAGGTATGGAGAGCTGTTGTGATCGTATTAGATAGATAAGAATGATTATATGTATTGTAGAAATGTCTCCTATCATGTTCCCTAATTTTTTATTATGTCCACATCCTGGTCCCCATCTTGAACATCATAACAAACGTGCACTTTTTTGTTTAATTTACACATTGGACCATAGGAAAAATGACACTACAGCTACAGAGGTGACCGTCTGATAGCCCAGCTCGACTATCCATCTCTACTGAAGACCCTTTCAGCTTTTTGAGAGTTGGGTGGAGGACATCATCTCTGAAAATAGGGTCCCACAGCTGCACCCCATCAGTGTGAGCAGGACTCTTAGGACTCTTAGAAGAGTCAATGCTCTGAGACCATTGGGGGCACTTAGCCCCCTCTCTTCATCACTGAGGATGATTTCATTTTTCAGGGATTAGAGAGGGTGGTCCTTGTGGTGGACTGCAGATATGGAGAGCTGTTATCATCATATTAGATAGATAAGAATGATTATATGTATTGTAGAAATGTCTCCTATCATGTTCCCTAATTTTTTATTATGTCCACATCCTGGTCCCCATCTTGGACATCATAACAAACGTGCACTTTTTTGTTTAATTTACACATTGGACCATAGGAAAAATGACACTACAGCTACAGAGGTGACCGTCTGATAGCCCAGCTCGACTATCCATCTCTACTGAAGACCCTTTCAGCTTTTTGAGAGTTGGGTGGAGGACATCATCTCTGAAAATAGGGTCCCACAGCTGCAACCCATCAGTGTAAGCAGGACTCTTAGGACTCTTAGAAGAGTTAATGCTCTGAGACCATGGGGGCGCTTAGCCCCCTCTCTTCGTCACTGAGGATGATTTCATTTTTCAGGGATTAGAGAGGGTGGTCCTTGTGGTGGACTGCAGGTATGGAGAGCTGTTGTCATCGTATTAGATAGATAAGAATGATTATATGTATTGTAGAAATGTCTCCTATCATGTTCCCTAATTTTTTATTATGTCCACATCCTGGTCCCCATCTTGGACATCATAACAAACGTGCACTTTTTTGTTTAATTTACACATTGGACCATAGGAAAAATGACACTACAGCTACAGAGGTGACCGTCTGATAGCCCAGCTCGACTATCCATCTCTACTGAAGACCCTTTCAGCTTTTTGAGAGTTGGGTGGAGGACATCATCTCTGAAAATAGGGTCCCACAGCTGCACCCCATCAGTGTGAGCAGGACTCTTAGGACTCTTAGAAGAGTCAATGCTCTGAGACCATGGGGGGCGCTTAGCCCCCACTCTTCGTCACTGAGGATGATTTCATTTTTCAGGGATTAGAGAGGGTGGTCCTTGTGGTGGACTGCAGGTATGGAGAGCTGTTGTCATCGTATTAAATAGATAAGAATGATTATATGTATTGTAGAAATGTCTCCTATCATGTTCCCTAATTTTTTATTATGTCCACATCCTGGTCCCCATCTTGGACATCATAACAAACGTGCACTTTTTTGTTTAATTTACACATTGGACCATAGGAAAAATGACACTACAGCTACAGAGGTGACCGTCTGATAGCCCAGCTCGACTATCCATCTCTACTGAAGACCCTTTCAGCTTTTTGAGAGTTGGGTGGAGGACATCATCTCTGAAAATAGGGTCCCACAGCTTCACCCCATCAGTGTGAGCAGGACTCTTAGGACTCTTAGAAGAGTCAATGCTCTGGTACCATGGGGGGCGCTTGGCCCCCTCTCTTCGTCACTGAGGATGATTTCATTTTTCAGGGATTAGAGAGGGTGGTCCTTGTGGTGGACTGCAGGTATGGAGAGCTGTTGTCATCGTATTAGATAGATAAGAATGATTATATGTATTGTAGAAATGTCTCCTATCATGTTCCCTAATTTTTTATTATGTCCACATCCTGGTCCCCATCTTGGACATCATAACAAACGTGCACTTTTTTGTTTAATTTACACATTGGACCATAGGAAAAATGACACTACAGCTACAGAGGTGACCGTCTGATAGCCCAGCTCGACTATCCATCTCTACTGAAGACCCTTTCAGCTTTTTGAGAGTTGGGTGGAGGACATCATCTCTGAAAATAGGGTCCCACAGCTGCACCCCATCAGTGTGAGCAGGACTCTTAGGACTCTTAGAAGAGTTAATGCTCTGAGACCATGGGGGCGCTTAGCCCCCTCTCTTCGTCACTGAGGATGATTTCATTTTTCAGGGATTAGAGAGGGTGGTCCTTGTGGTGGACTGCAGGTATGGAGAGCTGTTGTCATCGTATTAGATAGATAAGAATGATTATATGTATTGTAGAAATGTCTCCTATCATGTTCCCTAATTTTTTATTATGTCCACATCCTGGTCCCCATCTTGGACATCATAACAAACGTGCACTTTTTTGTTTAATTTACACATTGGACCATAGGAAAAATGACACTACAGCTACAGAGGTGACCGTCTGATAGCCCAGCTCGACTATCCATCTCTACTGAAGACCCTTTCAGCTTTTTGAGAGTCGGGTGGAGGACATCATCTCTGAAAATAGGGTCCCACAGCTTCACCCCATCAGTGTGAGCAGGACTCTTAGGACTCTTAGAAGAGTCAATGCTCTGGTACCATGGGGGGCGCTTGGCCCCCTCTCTTCGTCACTGAGGATGATTTCATTTTTCACGGATTAGAGAGGGTGGTCCTTGTGGTGGACTGCAGGTATGGAGAGCTGTTGTCATCGTATTAGATAGATAAGAATGATTATATGTATTGTAGAAATGTCTCCTATCATGTTCCCTAATTTTTTATTATGTCCACATCCTGGTCCCCATCTTGGACATCATAACAAACGTGCACTTTTTTGTTTAATTTACACATTGGACCATAGGAAAAATGACACTACAGCTACAGAGGTGACCGTCTGATAGCCTAGCTCGACTATCCATCTCTACTGAAGACCCTTTCAGCTTTTTGAGAGTTGGGTGGAGGACATCATCTCTGAAAATAGGGTCCCACAGCTGCACCCCATCAGTGTGAGCAGGACTCTTAGGACTCTTAGAAGAGTTAATGCTCTGAGACCATGGGGGGCGCTTAGCCCCCTCTCTTCGTCACTGAGGATGATTTCATTTTTCAGGGATTAGAGAGGGTGGTCCTTGTGGTGGACTGCAGGTATGGAGAGCTGTTGTCATCGTATTAGATAGATAAGAATGATTATATGTATTGTAGAAATGTCTCCTATCATGTTCCCTAATTTTTTATTATGTCCACATCCTGGTCCCCATCTTGGACATCATAACAAACGTGCACTTTTTTGTTTAATTTACACATTGGACCATAGGAAAAATGACACTACAGCTACAGAGGTGACCGTCTGATAGCCCAGCTCGACTATCCATCTCTACTGAAGACCCTTTCAGCTTTTTGAGAGTTGGGTGGAGGACATCATCTCTGAAAATAGGGTCCCACAGCTGCACCCCATCAGTGTGAGCAGGACTCTTAGGACTCTTAGAAGAGTCAATGCTCTGAGACCATTGGGGGCACTTAGCCCCCTCTCTTCGTCACTGAGGATGATTTCATTTTTCAGGGATTAGAGAGGGTGGTCCTTGTGGTGGACTGCAGGTATGGAGAGCTGTTGTCATCGTATTAGATAGATAAGAATGATTATATGTATTGTAGAAATGTCTCCTATCATGTTCCCTAATTTCTTATTATGTCCACATCCTGGTCCCCATCTTGGACATCATAACAAACGTGCACTTTTTTGTTTAATTTACACATTGGACCATAGGAAAAATGACACTACAGCTACATAGGTGACCGTCTGATAGCCCAGCTCGACTATCCATCTCTACTGAAGACCCTTTCAGCTTTTTGAGAGTCGGGTGGAGGACATCATCTCTGAAAATAGGGTCCCAGAGCTTCACCCCATCAGTGTGAGCAGGACTCTTAGGACTCTTAGAAGAGTCAATGCTCTGGTACCATGGGGGGCGCTTGGCCCCCTCTCTTCGTCACTGAGGATGATTTCATTTTTCAGGGATTAGAGAGGGTGGTCCTTGTGGTGGACTGCAGGTATGGAGAGCTGTTGTCATCGTATTAGATAGATAAGAATGATTATATGTATTGTAGAAATGTCTCCTATCATGTTCCCTAATTTTTTATTATGTCCACATCCTGGTCCCCATCTTGGACATCATAACAAACGTGCACTTTTTTGTTTAATTTACACATTGGACCATAGGAAAAATGACACTACAGCTACAGAGGTGACCGTCTGATAGCCCAGCTCGACTATCCATCTCTACTGAAGACCCTTTCAGCTTTTTGAGAGTTGGGTGGAGGACATCATCTCTGAAAATAGGGTCCCACAGCTGCACCCCATCAGTGTGAGCAGGACTCTTAGGACTCTTAGAAGAGTTAATGCTCTGAGACCATGGGGGCGCTTAGCCCCCTCTCTTCGTCACTGAGGATGATTTCATTTTTCAGGGATTAGAGAGGGTGGTCCTTGTGGTGGACTGCAGGTATGGAGAGCTGTTGTCATCGTATTAGATAGATAGAAAGGAGGCGGTTCGCCGGTCACAGCGACGTCGCCGGGCAGGTAAGTATGTGTGACGGGTCTGGTCGGTGTTGTGCGGCATGGGCAGCGATTTACCCGTGTCGCGCAACAGATGGGGGCGGGTACCCACACTAGCGATATCGGGACCGATATCGCAGTGTGTAAAGTAGCCTTTAGTCACATGACCAAGACTGTATCTGTGTCCCTACAACACACTTGAGACAAATGTGTGTGTGAGCCTGCATTGTGGGGTATATATAATATATTATAGAGCTGGGAAGGATCATTCTAAGCAGTGAGCTGTTCCAGTATTTGTAGGAAAATACCCAGTAGAAGCATCAAACACAGCACCAATACCTCCCATCAGTATCCCACCACAGTGCCATGTAACCCATGCCCTACACTCCCATCTACACCAATACTATACAGGCACAAACTAGTATATCTGACTAAAAGCCCCCAAAATATGAAGAACGGCCTATAGTTGAGTGTGGATATAAAATCTATGTGAGCAGAGCTAGAATAGAAATCACTGATCGCATTGAAGTCATTCTGACCATAAATCACCATGATATCAAGGTGAGGAGTTGTGTGTTACTGCTGGGAGGAAAGGGTTAACAGTGGAATATTAAGGTGCATTTCTGTGTGCAGTGTTACTGTGGCGCCCCTGACCTGGTCAGGCACCACTGAGTACTGCACCCATGCTGGGGACAGTACAATACAGGTAATCCGGAAGGCTGACCGGGGTGTGGAACACAGGCGCATAGTGATCAGGTCTCACACATGTACCTATGAGAGGACCCCTGGGGATCCCAGGAGGGGGCGAAGCATGAGCACGGCCTCCATCTCCTCTCAAGGGGTGTGGTAAGAGAGTCTGGTTACTAAGTGGCGTAGGCAAGAACAGGAGAGGAGGGGCAGTGAGTCGGTTAGGGCAGAACTCCATAGGGCTCAGTGAGGAGCAGACCTGTGGGGCTTGTGCTGTCTAACAGCGCCCGCGCAGTGGCTATTGACGGGGGAGAACGGTCAACTAGGAGTGCTACCCGAAATCCATCTTCAGCTAAAGAGAGGGCACGGAGTGGGAAGTAAGGAGACTGCTAGAGAGTACCAGGCCCAAACGGGCGGCAGATCCCGGAGCGGAGATAGATCCATCTTTCTTTTGCTAAACCTGCCGGTGTGGGGCCCTCAAAGCCCACACCACAACAACTAAAAGCCGCAGCCACGTAGCCACAGTTAGGGCCCATAGGTCACAGGAGGCAAGCAGCTGGAGTGGCCTGGTCCAGGCGACAAGCACACGGCAAACGAAGGGGAGAGAGGCTGCAGCATCTTCCCTGGGTGACCCCCATAGGGACTAAAAGTCGGGGTTACCCCAAACCAACAAGGGCTAAGGAAGGCGAGTTAGTAGTCACCCTCACAAGTCAGCCTGAAGGACACCTGGTTCCCACCTGGTTCATCCCAGCTATGCCCGGGTCACTCACCCTGCCATCAACTGTGAGTAAAAACCCTGAAAGACATCCTGCTTGTGTGGAGTCATTCTGCGCCTTGTAGTTCTACACAACTACACAGGGCCCTGGGGCTTGCCTCACTCTCAGGAGGCCACTACATCCGACTGCACCCACCATCAGCCCCAGGCAGCCCTTAACCTGCAGTGGCGGTCCCCACTGACCGCAAATCTGAGAGTGGCGTCACGACTACAGAGAAGATCTCCTACCTGTGATCCAGATCCAGCAGCGTGGAGTCCCTGAAGGTAATGCAGCTGCACAACACCTGTGGGGCTTCACATCTGGCGTCACGAACAGGATAAGGACTAGACCTGTTCAGACAGGTGACCATGTGCCTGGGCGGTCCGCTTGAAAAATTGGAAGCGCCGCCATATTGCCACCATGAAAAGCGCGCTGAAAAACAACAGCAGCCCGCGCTGGAAGAAGTTACCGCCCACGAAGAGGTGTGGCTACCCAGAGATCCCCTGCAGAGTTCGGACCTCGCTGGTGAAGAAAGCGGAAGTGTCCAGAGACGGCGGAGCAGAAGAGAACCCAGCAGTGTGCTAGAGAAAATGGAGTCCAGACGCGGATACCCAGAGCCAGGCTCTGCTGCCTGGTGGTGCCGGGAGCTCGCTATCTTCTGCGACCAGCTGGAGGCTAGGATTGTACGACAGCTCAGTGAGGGACGCACGGAGCTCCTGGAGATGGCTGCGGCGGTGCGGACCTACGAGGAGGGAGTCGCGCGACGCCTGCCAGACCGAGCGGCGACGACTCAGACCCCGATGCTGCCACAGATGGGTGAGTCCAGAGATGCCCCGGCCAGCGCAAGTGCTCCGACCCCTGCAGCTACGCCCGCGGTCCCAGAAGAGGCGCCCGGCGCGGCGACGCCGAGCGAGGCCGCAGCCACGCTAGATGCGGCCCGCCAAATCCAGGCCGCCGCAGCGATGCCCCGCCTAGCCCGCAAAGGCCCGACTGCCACGGCGATACTCATCCGTGCCGCAGGTGTGACGCTGACCCAGGCTGCCACCCTGCTGAGCCCAGTCCGCCAAGATCCCACCGCAGCCGCGACGCTCGTCCGCGCCGCCAGTGAGATGCTGAACCAGGCCGCAGCCACGCCAGGTGCGGCCCGCCAAGCCCCGATCACCGCAGCGACGCCCAGCTCCACCTGCACGGATCCCAGCGAGGCTGCAACGCCGATCCAGGCCGCCGCCATGCCAGGCGCGGCCCGCCAAGACCAGGCCGCCGCCATGCCAGGCGCGGCCCGCCAAGACCAGGCCGCCGCCATGCCAGGCGCGGTCCGCCAAGAAAAGACAGACGTACCCTCATTTACCCCGGCCTGTAGGGCCAGAGCAGACACCGCTCCCCAGGCTAAGGAGCTCCCTGCTAGGAAATCCACGCTGGGGGAGGACCCCGCATACTGGCAGCTGAAGGCTGACCTGGAGGCCAAGTTCCCACAGGAGATGGTGGACCAGTACATGCTCCCTCCGCACACTCCTAAGGCAATCCCGGCAGCAACCACGCCGAAGAGTCCACCGCCTGGGCCAGCTGAGGAACACTCATCCCCAGCGCTGCCACAAGCAGAGTGCAGCGAAGAACTAAGGGGGAGAGGAGGGCAAGAAGCTAAGGAGCTGACTCAGGAGCCACCAGCAGTGGATCCATGCCCAGAGCCGGAGATGCTACCATATTCCCGCTGGGATGAAGAAGACCTGACCCCATCGGCTGAGGAAGATTTGTCCAGCAACCTTACCTGGGGGCCTGCAGGCAGCGAAGTAACAGCAACCAAGCAAGATCCAGCCCGTAAGACACGGCGTCGTAATAGAACAACACTGTCCCCTGCATCGCCATTCCCAGAGCAGAGAGAAGTTACGGCCAGAGATCTACAAGAGAAAAAGTTCCTGAGAAGAGCCAAGGCACAGGCTAGAGGACCCCTTTGTAGAGGAGTTGTGGAGGACTTTAATTTGAAAAGCGGATACGGCTTTATTGTGGCACGAGGCATGAAAGAAGGAATTTTCGTTAATAGAAGGGATGTGAGAGCCCACTTGCCCAGAGGACACCCTGGAAGGAATTTGAAAATTGGAGACTCAGTACAGTTCACTATGCATCAAGGAGAAAGAGGATGGTATGCACTGGATGTTGCACCATGTCCTAAAGATAAAGAAACAGATGCAGAAAAGGACACAGATGAAGATCAAGAAAGAAAAGACAAGGAACCTACAGATGAGACTACCTCCGACGACGACAAAGAGCAAGAAAGCAGCAGGTGCCGCAGCCCTACCGGCCAAAGCCCTGGTATGGAGGAGTAGAGGAATCCACATAAAGCACAGAAGTTACAAGTTTTGAAAAGTTTGTTTTGCAACGTTCTCAAGTTTAAGCATGTGCCCACAAAAACTATTGTGAGAAAACCATAAACCTTAAGGCTATGAACTGGCTATAGCCACAAACTCTCGCAGTGTAAATAGTTACACCAGAGGCACCACCACCAGAGCCAGCCTGTTTAGGGGCTTGGCTCGTCTGCGACCAGGAGGAGTCCGTCCGTATATAGGGCCTTGGCTCGCCTGCGACCAGAGAGCATGCCTGTTTATGGGGCCTGGCTCTCCACCACAAAGAGGGTACCTGGTCAGCACCAACTGTGGAGGCCGCCTCTACATCCTGCCAGAAGAGGCTGAAGGCGCGGATCCACCGGGCCAGGTATACCCTGAAACCACCAGCCCATGAAAGCCGCCTCTACATCCTGCCAGAAGTGGCTGAAGGCGCGGCCAACGGGAGAGGCAGATTGGAGGAAAGGTCTGGGGAAGTGGATGGCCCAGACCTGGTTACCAAAAGAAACCGGTGACCTGCCTCCTGAAAGGGTTTTGGGTGGGTTAACGGACTTGTGGGTGGAGGGTGGTGATGTATGATACCTGGTGATCTTAAAATGTTTTACCATGTTTTAATGTTTTATGCATTTAAAATGTTGTCTTGCAGCCCGAGGACGTGCTGGTGATAACTAAGGGGGAATGTGGCGCCCCTGACCTGGTCAGGCACCACTGAGTACTGCACCCATGCTGGGGACAGTACAATACAGGTAATCCGGAAGGCTGACCGGGGTGTGGAACACAGGCGCATAGTGATCAGGTCTCACACATGTACCTATGAGAGGACCCCTGGGGATCCCAGGAGGGGGCGAAGCATGAGCACGGCCTCCATCTCCTCTCAAGGGGTGTGGTAAGAGAGTCTGGTTACTAAGTGGCGTAGGCAAGAACAGGAGAGGAGGGGCAGTGAGTCGGTTAGGGCAGAACTCCATAGGGCTCAGTGAGGAGCAGACCTGTGGGGCTTGTGCTGTCTAACAGCGCCCGCGCAGTGGCTATTGACGGGGGAGAACGGTCAACTAGGAGTGCTACCCGAAATCCATCTTCAGCTAAAGAGAGGGCACGGAGTGGGAAGTAAGGAGACTGCTAGAGAGTACCAGGCCCAAACGGGCGGCAGATCCCGGAGCGGAGATAGATCCATCTTTCTTTTGCTAAACCTGCCGGTGTGGGGCCCTCAAAGCCCACACCACAACAACTAAAAGCCGCAGCCACGTAGCCACAGTTAGGGCCCATAGGTCACAGGAGGCAAGCAGCTGGAGTGGCCTGGTCCAGGCGACAAGCACACGGCAAACGAAGGGGAGAGAGGCTGCAGCATCTTCCCTGGGTGACCCCCATAGGGACTAAAAGTCGGGGTTACCCCAAACCAACAAGGGCTAAGGAAGGCGAGTTAGTAGTCACCCTCACAAGTCAGCCTGAAGGACACCTGGTTCCCACCTGGTTCATCCCAGCTATGCCCGGGTCACTCACCCTGCCATCAACTGTGAGTAAAAACCCTGAAAGACATCCTGCTTGTGTGGAGTCATTCTGCGCCTTGTAGTTCTACACAACTACACAGGGCCCTGGGGCTTGCCTCACTCTCAGGAGGCCACTACATCCGACTGCACCCACCATCAGCCCCAGGCAGCCCTTAACCTGCAGTGGCGGTCCCCACTGACCGCAAATCTGAGAGTGGCGTCACGACTACAGAGAAGATCTCCTACCTGTGATCCAGATCCAGCAGCGTGGAGTCCCTGAAGGTAATGCAGCTGCACAACACCTGTGGGGCTTCACATTACTAGTCAATGTAACAATTCAGTATGAGCTGCTCTTGGTGCCGGGGGAGGGAGATGCTCTCCTGAGCAAGATAGATGGGGAATGAACATAATATCTATATAGTGTAAGGCAGGGGGTCTCAAACTCGGCTGGGTGTATGGGCCGCACAGAGGAAAAAAATAATTTGGGGGGCTGCATTCTTTGCAAGACAAAGTGACATTTTTATTGGTACCATATATGTATATATTTTTTTCACACACCTTTGGATGACTGATTTTCAACATTTTTCACTTGTTTATTATAACAAATGTGCACATTCTTTGGTTAAATCTAAAAAAAATAAATGTGATGTTAAAAAAAAGTCATGCCTTATTTTGTTTTTTTTTACATTTTATCCCTTTCTTTTAACTAATAGTGTTACAATTATGACGCTAGCGTTTTGTGAAGGGAATGCTTTGCCTATTTCCGTGACTATGGCCTTCCGGAACTGCTGCATTTTGGCTGACCTCTCCGCCTCGGGAATAAGAGACATAAAGTTCTCCTTGTAGCGTGGGTCTAACAGTGTTACCAACCAGTAATGATTGTCGGCCAAGATGTTCTTAACGCGAGGGTCACGAGACAGGCAGCTTACCATAAAGTCATCCATGTGCGCCAGACTCTTAACAGCCATCACTTCAGTATCCAGACCAACACGATGACTGAACATGCTGTCCTCCTCCTTCTCCTCCTCCTCCTCATCTACCCTGTCCTCTGGCCAGCCACGCTGAACTGAGCATATGACTGGTATGCATGTCATATCCTCAATTTGGCCGGAGAGTTGCTCCATGTCTTCATCTTCCTCCTCGTCATAGTCCTCCACTGCACGTTGTGATGAGACGAGGCTGGGCTATGTGTTATCACCCACACCCACTACTGTTTCTTGCTCCAACTCATCGTGTTCCGCCTGCAATGCATCATGTTTGGTTTTGAGCAGAGACCGTTTTAGAAGGCAGAGAAGCGGTATGGTGACGCTAATAATGGCGTCATCGCCGCTCACCATCTTGGTGGAGTCCTCAAAGTTTTGGAGGATGGTACATAGGTCGGACATCCATCTCCACTCCTCAGGTGTTATGTGTGGAGTTTGACCCATTTCCCGACGGCTTAGGTGATGCAGGTACTCAACAACTGCCCTCTTCTGCTCACATATCCTGATCAACATGTGCAGAGTTGAATTCCAACGCGTGGGGACATCACACACCAGTCTGTGAGCCGGAAGATGCAAATGACGCTGAAAGCCGGCAAGGCCGGCTGAAGCAGTAGGTGACTTTCGAAAATGTGCAGACAGGCGGCGAACTTTTACCAGCAGATGAGACAGCTCTGGGTATGACTTTAGAAACCGCTGAACCACGAGGTTGAGCACATGGGCCATGCATGGAACATGTGTCAGCTGGCCTCGCCTCAAAGCCGCCACTAGGTTCCGGCCATTGTCACACACAACCTTTCCTGGCTTTAGGTTCAGAGGTGTGAGCCAGTGATCTGCATGCTGTTTTAGAGCTGTCCACACCTCTTCTGCATTGTGGGATTTGTCACTTATGCAGATTAGCTGCAGCACAGCCTGTTGCCGCTTCGCCGAGGCAGTGCTGCAGTGCTTCCAGCTTGGGACTGGTGTGGAGGGTAAAGTGGATGAGGATGCGCAGGAGGAGGAGGAGGCTGAAGAGCATGACATTCCGGAGCTGTAGAGTGTGGGTGAAACCCTGACTGAGGTAGGGCCTGCAAACCTTGGTGTGGGAAGGACTTGTTCCGTTCCTCGCTCAAACTGGGTCCCAGCTGGGCTGGGCTGGGTAGGGCGTTGTGGGGGGTTTGTCTATCTCCGTTTGAGGTGAGTTTGTTTAAGTTAGCCTTTTCTTTGGCGTTTTTTGGAGCCCTGCGGGTTGGGGAGTTGGTATCGCCCAGTAAGGCGTTCCCCGGGGGCTTGGATTGGGGTGACATTGTCAGTGGAAAACGGAGTTGAATTTTGGATTAGGAAATCGAAAACTGATCAGAGAGGTGTGGGTAGACTAGTCCGTTTGGGGATGGTTGTGGCATCTGATATGTGCCCGTTCAAGTGTCTCGGGAATTTTCAACAGATCCGTCCGAAGGTGGATGGCCCCTTATTATGTCACGAGGATGGGTCCTTTTTATCGAGATACCAATTTGTGAGTGTTTTTAGGGCATGTTTGAAGTCGTTGGGGTTAGATCCGAAGTCTTTCGGATTGGGGCAGCGACGGAGGCCTCTATGTGCGGCCTACCGGAGGAGACAGTTAAGCAGATTGGTAGGTGGAAGTCGCAGCGCTTTAAGTCGTATGTACGTCCCCAGGTGGTTGTTGGCAATTGAGGGGAAAAGGGGGGGGTATTAGGGTAGCAATGGGGGGGGGGGAGAGTGTGTGTTTTTTGTCAATTTGGTTTGGTGAGGCAATAAAATGGTGTCGTCTGTACATTTTGTATTGCAGAAGCACCCCCCCTTCCTTCCCTGGTCTGGATCCTTGGCCACTCTTATGTGTATTGGGGAGCCCGACGAGCGGACGCGAGATGGAGCGGGAGACAGCTAGGTTTTGAGAAGGACCTGGCTCTCGTGCGATGGCTCGGTGTTCGGGGGTTAGGGTGGAACAGGGTGTTGCAGGAGGTGCATAGATACGCCCGGTTGGACAGACCTCCTGACATCTTAGTGTTGCATGCCGGGGGGAATGATTTGGGTGGGCGTCCTTTTCGAATCTTGATAAAGGACATCAAACATGATTTGTTACGGTTATGGGTGTCGTTTCCAGGTCTAACGATAGTCTGGTCGGAGATAGTAGCGAGAAAGAGTTGGCAGAAAGCGCGGTCAGTTGACAGGTTGAACAAGGCGCGGGCGAAGGTTAATAGGGCGATCTCGAAGTTTGTTAGTCGGAACGGGGGTATAGCAATACGGCATGTTGAGTTGGAAAGGACGGAAGAGGAATTTTGGTTGGCTGACGGGGTACACCTTAATGCGGTGGGAACTGACTTATGGGCTCTTGGCTTGCAGGGAGGTATTGAGAGGGCCCTTTGGTTGCGGGGGGTCTCAGGCACTTGAAGGGTTTCAAGGTGCCTTCGTTGTGGTGTTGTTTATTGGTGGGTCCTTGAAGTTGGTTTAAAATTGGTTCGGGGATTCATCCGGGTATGGATCCCCTCATTGGCAGAATTGATGGTCCCCTGGTGATTTTGGGGGGGAACCCCGACGGGGTATGTCGGGGCCCCTGGGGGTGTGGTTGGGGTTGACGGAGGATTAACCCTTACCATTTGGTGCTCCTGAGCCAGTGTGGGTAACGGCTGGGAGCAAGTTGAGGTTTTTTATTGCTCGGTTATGGGAATCACCAGGGTTTTGGTAGCTTCAAGGACCTTACCACATTGCAAATTTTATTGGTTATGTATTCTTGTTAATAAAATGGCTGCTATGGCCAAAATTATCCAAAGATAAATTTGTGTCTGTGTAATTACTTTTAAATAAGAAATGGGAATGGAGGTGTGGGGTATGAAAGGAAGACCAGAGTCAACAATTCCAGGGTCAAGCATGTTTATTTGCGTAAGCTTCGTTCCAGGGTAGAAAGGGTAAGAGTGCCTTTCAGAATTCGAAGTGGTCGGACTGTACGGACCACCAAGAACTGCAGGAAAGCTTGAACATCTTCCCATGGATTTGCGACATCCTCCCTCATCAGTTACGTAGGTAAGCAGGTTCTCAGCATTGCAGCCCATTTGTTGTCTTAAGTTAGTTAAGCGGGGTTAACTAACCTGTCAGTTCAGCCTCAGGTCTAAAGCAGAGGCCTGGACTCCACTCCTTACTCCTCACTCCACAACTCTCCTTAAAAACAACTGACTCCTTTTTCCTGCCCCGGGGTCTCCAGACCCCTAGGTGGGCGTTTCCTTCCGTCTGGTCCTGCCCACTGGTGTGCCTGTCTTTCCCTGGGGGAGGTGACTAGGATTTTCTGGTTGGCTTTGTGTGACTTAGGTGAGGGAAGTTGTTATGCGGGGGCCTATGTGTGACTACCTGCAGTGTCAGGGCGTCACATATGTATGTGTGTATGTCTGCTAAAGGAATCCGCACCGTCATATTTACAAACACAAAATTTTGCAGACACCTCATGTGACTCAGGGAACGTCGTAGACTATGTTTTAACAGGAATATTTAACCCCGCGCTTTACAGTTACTCTCCAAAAAACCTGCCTCCATTAAACTGAATGGAGGTGGGAGCTGCAAGTTATTAATAGCAGCTGTGATTGGTTGCTATAAGAACAAAGGACATTCATAGTATAAGAAGCTTATGTGTGAGATAATATGATGTCAGTGGGGAGACAGATAGAGAGAGACAGACACAGACTGAGAGACAAACAGACAGAGACAGATAGGCATAGACAGACAGGGAAAGAGACAGAGACAAACAGACAGAGGCAGACAGGGAAAGAGACAGACAGAGATAGACAGGGAAAAAAGGCAGACAGACAGAGACAGAGAAAGAGACAGAGGCAGATAGGGAAACAGACAGAGACAAACATACAGAGACAGGCAGGAGAAAAGGCAGACCGACAGGGAAAGAGACAGACAGGGGAAGAGACAGACAGAGAGAGACAGACAGATAGAGACAGACAAAGAAATACAGAGATAGACAGGGAAAGAGACAAACGGGGAATGAGTCAGACAGAGAGAGACAAAGAGAGACAGGCAGAGAGAGACAGGGAAAGAGACAGACAGGGGAAGAGAAAGACAGAGACAGACAAAGAAATACAGAGACAGACAGGGGAAGAGACAGACAGGGGAAGAGACAGACAGGGGAAGAGACAGACAGACAGGGAAAGAGACAGACCTGGAAAAGAGACAGACCTGGAAAAGAGACAGGCCTGGAAAAGAGACAGACAGACATAGAAACAGACAGCCACAAAGAGAGAGAGAGACAGACAGACACAGAGAGACAGACAGAGATAGAGAGACAGACAGACATGGATAGAGATAGAGACACACAGAGACAGACAGATGACAGAGACTGGGAGAGAGACAGACAGAAGCATAAATCCCTAACTAAAACTTAACATTTAATGATAGTTTTAAAAGGTAAAAAAACACAAATCATGTAAATAGAATGACTCTCTTCTGTGCATAGAGTCAACATTTTGTGTTTGTAAATATGACGGTGCGGATTCCTTTAGCAGACATACACACATACATATGTGACGCCCTGACACTGCAGGTAGTCACACATAGGCCCCCGCATAACAACTTCCCTCACCTAAGTCACACAAAGCCAACCAGAAAACCCTAGTCACCTCCCCCAGGGAAAGACAGGCACACCAGTGGGCAGGACCAGACGGAAGGAAACGCCCACCTAGGGGTCTGGAGACCCCGGGGCAGGAAAAAGGAGTCAGTTGTTTTTAAGGAGAGTTGTGGAGTGAGGAGTAAGGAGTGGAGTCCAGGCCTCTGCTTTAGACCTGAGGCTGAACTGACAGGTTAGTTAACCCCGCTTAACTAACTTAAGATAACAAATGGGCTGCAATGCTGAGAACCTGCTTACCTACGTAACTGATGAGGGAGGATGTCGCAAATCCATGGGAAGATGTTCAAGCTCTCCTGCAGTTCTTGGTGGCCCGTACAGTCCGACCACTTCGAATTCTGAAAGGCACTCTTACCCTTTCTACCCTGGAACGAAGCTTAGGCAAATAAACATGCTTGACCCTGGAATTGTTGACTCCGGTCTTCCTTTCATACCCCACACCTCCATTCCCATTTCTTATTTAAAAGTAATTACACAGACACAAATTTATCTTTGGATAATTTTGGCCATAGCAGCCATTTTATTAACAAGAATACATAACCAATAAAATTTGCAATGTGGTAAGGTCCTTGAAGCTACCAAAACCCTGGTGATTCCCATAACCGAGCAATAAAAAACCTCAACTTGCTCCCAGCCGTTACCCACACTGGCTCAGGAGCACCAAATGGTAAGGGTTAATCCTCCGTCAACCCCAACCCCACCCCCAGGGGCCCCGACATACCCCGTCGGGGTTCCCCCCCAAAATCACCAGGGGACCATCAATTCTGCCAATGAGGGGATCCATACCCGGATGAATCCCCGAACCAATTTTAAACCAACTTCAAGGACCCACCAATAAACAACACCACAACGAAGGCACCTTGAAACCCTTCAAGTGCCTGAGACCCCCCGCAACCAAAGGACCCTCTCAATACCTCCCTGCAAGCCAAGAGCCCATAAGTCAGTTCCCACCGCATTAAGGTGTACCCCGTCAGCCAACCAAAATTCCTCTTCCGTCCTTTCCAACTCAACATGCCGTATTGCTATACCCCCGTTCCGACTAACAAACTTCGAGATCACCCTATTAACCTTCGCCCGCGCCTTGTTCAACCTGTCAACTGACCGCGCTTTCTGCCAACTCTTTCTCGCTACTATCTCCGACCAGACTATCGTTAGACCTGGAAACGACACCCATAACCGTAACAAATCATGTTTGATGTCCTTTATCAAGATTCGAAAAGGATGCCCACCCAAATCATTCCCCCCGGCATGCAACACTAACATGTCAGGAGGTCTGTCCAACCGGGCGTATCTATGCACCTCCTGCAACACCCTGTTCCACCCTAACCCCCGAACACCGAGCCATCGCACGAGAGCCAGGTCCTTCTCAAAACCTAGCTGTCTCCCGTTCCATCTCGCGTCCGCTCGTCGGGCTCCCCAATACACATAAGAGTGGCCAAGGATCCAGACCAGGGAAGGAAGAGGGGGTGCTTCTGCAATACAAAATGTACAGACGACACCATTTTATTGCCTCACCAAACCAAATTGACAAAAAACACACACTCTCACCCCCCCATTGCTACCCTAATACCCCCCCTTTTCCCCTCAATTGCCAACAACCACCTGGGGACGTACATACGACTTAAAGCGCTGCGACTTCCACCTACCAATCTGCTTAACTGTCTCCTCCGGTAGGCCGCATATAGAGGCCTCCGTCGCTGCCCCAATCCGAAAGACTTCGGATCTAACCCCAACGACTTCAAACATGCCCTAAAAACACTCACAAATTGGTATCTCGATAAAAAGGACCCATCCTCGTGACATAATAAGGGGCCATCCACCTTCGGACGGATCTGTTGAAAATTCCCGAGACACTTGAACGGGCACATATCAGATGCCACAACCATCCCCAAACGGACTAGTCTACCCACACCTCTCTGATCAGTTTTCGATTTCCTAATCCAAAATTCAACTCCGTTTTCCACTGACATAATGTCACCCCAATCCAAGCCCCCGGGGAACGCCTTACTGGGCGATACCAACTCCCCAACCCGCAGGGCTCCAAAAAACGCCAAAGAAAGGCTAACTTAAACAAACTCACCTCAAACGGAGATAGACAAACCCCCCACAACGCCCTACCCAGCCGGGTAGGGACCCAGCCCAGCCCAGCTGGGACCCAGTTTGAGCGAGGAACGGAACAAGTCCTTCCCACACCAAGGTTTGCAGGCCCTACCTCAGTCAGGGTTTCACCCACACTCTACAGCTCCGGAATGTCATGCTCTTCAGCCTCCTCCTCCTGCGCATCCTCATCCACTTTACCCTCCACACCAGTCCCAAGCTGGAAGCACTGCAGCACTGCCTCGGCGAAGCGGCAACAGACTGTGCTGCAGCTAATCTGCATAGGTGACAAACCCCACAATGCAGAAGAGGTGTGGACAGCTCTAAAACAGCATGCAGATCACTGGCTCACACCTCTGAACCTAAAGCCAGGAAAGGTTGTGTGTGACAATGGCCGGAACCTGGTGGCGGCTTTGAGGCGAGGCCAGCTGACACATGTTCCATGCATGGCCCATGTGCTCAACCTCGTGGTTCAGCGGTTTCTAAAGTCATACCCAGAGCTGTCTGATCTGCTGGTAAAAGTTCGCTGCCTGTCTGCACATTTTCGAAAGTCACCTACTGCTTCAGCCGGCCTTGCCGGCTTTCAGCGTCGTTTGCATCTTCCGGCTCACAGACTGGTGTGTGATGTCCCCACGCGTTGGAATTCAACTCTGCACATGTTGATCAGGATATGTGAGCAGAAGAGGGCAGTTGTTGAGTACCTGCATCACCTAAGCCGTCGGGAAATGGGTCAAACTCCACACATAACACCTGAGGAGTGGAGATGGATGTCCGACCTATGTACCATCCTCCAAAACTTTGAGGACTCCACCAAGATGGTGAGCGGCGATGACGCCATTATTAGCGTCACCATACCGCTTCTCTGCCTTCTAAAACGGTCTCTGCTCAAAACCAAACATGATGCATTGCAGGCGGAACACGATGAGTTGGAGCAAGAAACAGTAGTGGGTGTGGGTGATAACACACAGTCCAGCCTCGTCTCATCACAACGTGCAGTGGAGGACTATGACGAGGAGGAGGATGAAGACATGGAGCAACTCTCCGGCCAAATTGAGGATATGACATGCATACCAATCATATGCTCAGTTCAGCGTGGCTGGCCAGAGGACAGGGTAGATGATGAGGAGGAGGAGGAGGAGGAGGAGGAGGAGAAGGAGGAGGACAGCATGTTCAGTCATCGTGTTGGTCTGGATACTGAAGTGATGGCTGTTAAGAGTCTGGCGCACATGGATGACTTTATGGTAAGCTGCCTGTCTCGTGACCCTCGCGTTAAGAACATCTTGGCCGACAATCATTACTGGTTGGTAACACTGTTAGACCCACGCTACAAGGAGAACTTTATGTCTCTTATTCCCGAGGCGGAGAGGTCAGCCAAAATGCAGCAGTTCCGGAAGGCCATAGTCACGGAAGTAGGCAAAGCATTCCCTTCACAAAACGCTAGCGTCATAATTGTAACACTATTAGTTAAAAGAAAGGGATAAAATGTAAAAAAAAACAAAATAAGGCATGACTTTTTTTTAACATCAAATTTTTTTTTTTTAGATTTAACCAAAGAATGTGCACATTTGTTATAATAAACAAGTGAAAAATGTTGAAAATCAGTCATCCAAAGGTGTGTGAAAAAAATATATATATATGGTACCAATAAAAATGTCACTTTGTCCTGCAAAGAATGCAGCCCCCCAAATTATTTTTTTCCTCTGTGCGGCCCATACACCCAGCCGAGTTTGAGACCCCCTGCCTTACACTATATAGATATCATGTTCATTCCCCATCTATCTTGCTCAGGAGAGCATCTCCCTCCCCCGGCACCAAGAGCAGCTCATATTGAATTGTTACATTGACTAGTAACACTGCACACAGAAATGCACCTTAATATTCCACTGTTAACCCTTTCCTCCCAGCAGTAACACACAACTCCTCACCTTGATATCATGGTGATTTATGGTCAGAATGACTTCAATGCGATCAGTGATTTCTATTCTAGCTCTGCTCACATAGATTTTATATCCACACTCAACTATAGGCCGTTCTTCATATTTTGGGGGCTTTTAGTCAGATATACTAGTTTGTGCCTGTATAGTATTGGTGTAGATGGGAGTGTAGGGCATGGGTTACATGGCACTGTGGTGGGATACTGATGGGAGGTATTGGTGCTGTGTTTGATGCTTCTACTGGGTATTTTCCTACAAATACTGGAACAGCTCACTGCTTAGAATGATCCTTCCCAGCTCTATAATATATTATATATACCCCACAATGCAGGCTCACACACACATTTGTCTCAAGTGTGTTGTAGGGACACAGATACAGTCTTGGTCATGTGACTAAAGGCTACTTTACACACTGCGATATCAGTCCCGATATCGCTAGTGTGGGTACCCGCCCCATCTGTTGCGCGACACGGGCAAATCGCTGCCCATGCCGCACAACACCGACCAGACCCGTCACACATACTTACCTGACCGGCGACGTCGCTGTGACCGGCGAACCGCCTCCTTTCTAAGGGGGCGGTCCGTGCGGCGTCACAGCGACGTCACTGAGCGATCGCCCAATAGCAGCGGAGGGGCGGAGATGAGTGGCCGGAACATCCCGCCCACCTCCTTCCTTCCTCATAGCGGCTGGGAGGCAGGTAAGGAGAGGTTCCTCGTTTCTGCGGTGTCACACGGAGTGATGTGTGCTGCCGCAGGAGCGACGAACTACATCGTTACTGCTGCAGTAACGATAATCGAGAATGGAGACCCATGTCACCGATGAGCGATTTTGCACGTTTTTGCAACGATGCAAAATCGCTCATCGGTGTCACACGTAGCAACATCGCTAATGCGGCCGGATGTGCGTCACAAATTCCGTGACCCCAACGACTCCGCATTAGCGATGTCGCAGCGTGTAAAGCCCCCTTTAGTGGGAGTGGTGTACAGGGTCTTAGCAGTAAAGAGTATTCCATATTTCTGCCAGATACCCACAGAGATATTGAAATCTGAAAAAAGAGACTTCTGCTCATTGAAGGTAAGAACTGCTCACATAGCGTTCAACTCCACAGCAAACGAGTGCTCTAGCACTGGCATCTCAGCAGGGATATTCCCCTACTACACATGTGTGTCTGGGTCGCTGTGACAGTTTACAGGACATAACTCAAGGCACCTAGATAGAAGGCAGAGGTACTGGGATTGGTTGGTTTTTGGTGACGGAGGTGCAGGGGCTGGCGCCCATGTGCAGTGCTGGCTAAGGTATATTGATGATATTTTGATTTTTTGGCAGGGCACTGTGGAGCAGCTCGAGACATTTATGGAGGAACTTAATAACAACACCTTTAACATCAGATTGACGCATAAGCATAGCAGCAGTTGCGTTGACTTCCTGGATATTAAAATTTCATTCGGTTCTGAGCGAATTGTTCAGACCGACGTCCATAGGAAGGAAACATCAGTCAACGCACTGCTGCATGCTTCTTCTGCTCATACCCCCTCCACCATCCGGGCCGTACCGACTGGCCAGTTCCTCAGGATGAAGCAAATTTGTTCGTCAGACACTGCTTTTGAACAACAGTCTGCCGACCTCCAGCGCCATAGGGGTGGCAAAGGCGGTCTTCCCCCGGTCTGCCTCAGCAACGGACACTAGCCAATAGTGACTAGTGAGATCAAGGGTAGAAAAATAATTTGCAGTTCTCAATGCAGCTAGCGATTCCTCAATACGGGGGAGTGGTGCTGTCCTTCTTCTTTAACAGGACCAACGGAGCTGCCCAAAGGCTACAACTGTCACGGATAACCCCAGCCGCCTTCATGTTGCTCAACATGTCCTTGGTACACTGGTAATGTGAAGGTGGTATTGGCTTATAGCTCTCTTTGATGGGTGGGTGTGCACCTGTGGGGATGTAGTGTTGGACCCCTTTTATTCCCCCAAAATCTAGCGGATGTTTGCTGAAGACTTGCTCGCTCGTATTCTTGCACTACCCTGTGGACCCGCTTCTTGTGATGTGAAGGTGTGGAGTCAGTGCCTACGTGTAATTCCTTACACCACTCCTCTGGCTGACTTGGTGAGCAGTCACTGACTGGGTGGGGTGCAGTAATAGTGGATGCTGCTACTTGGATAGCATGTGTATCTACTGTGAACAGCTTATCAATGGTGGCAAGTCGGGGCAGCTTAACCTCCTGCTCTCCGCAGTTTAACACTCTCACGGGCACTCTTCCCTTCCGCACTAATGAATAAAACTATGATGTAAATATCATATAGATACCCCACAATTGTAAATAAAGGTAGGTTATGGGAAAAGGGGGAACAGGGAAAGAGGAAAATAGTGTAATAAAGTATACCTTCTGGGGGTGAGAGGAAATGGCAGCACAGCCAGTGGAGGTGAAGCAAAAGGAAGCCTGCAACTAAAGAGTTGAGAGCGTTATCACATGGTGACTGAGCCTGATTGTAAAGGGAGCATAGAGTGGAGCATACTCTGGGCACGTTAGAACCCAAGTTCTTAAACCATGAATATGGACCCCTTTTATTCTCCCAAAGTCTAGCGGATGTTTGCTGAAGACTTGCTCGTATTCTTGCACTACCCTGTGGACCCGCTTCTTGTGATGTGAAGGTGTGGAGTCAGTGCCTACGTGTAATTCCTTACACCACTCCTCTGGTTGACTTGGTGAGCTGTCACTGAATGGGTGTGGTGAAGTAACGGTGGATGCTGTGGCTTGGATATCATATTAAATATAGGGACCCCCATACAGTAGTATGAGAAATTTTTTTGTATTCAATGATCGGTATTACCTTCAGGGGCGCGGCACGTGGACGTGCGTTCCATTAGCCTCACTGCATTCCACTCCCATACAGGAAGTGGGCGCAGCTATTACTACGGTCGCACATAAAAGAACCCACAGCCACCACTGCACACAGCTGACTCCACCACTGGAAACCCACTTCTACACCAACGCAGGTAAGACAGGATCGGCACCTCTATGCTCCCGTTACAATCAGGCTCAGTCACCATGTGATAATGCTCTCAACAATTTAGTTGCAGGCTTCCCCTTGCTTCACCTCCACTGGCTGTGCTGCCATTTCCTCTCCCCCCTGGAAGGTATACTTTATTACACTATTTTCCTGTTTCCCTCTTCTCCCTTTTCCCATAACCTACCTTTATCTGCATTTGTGGGGTATCTATATACTATTTATATCACAGTTTTATTCATTAATACGGAAGGGAAGAGTGCGCGTGAGAGTGTTGAACTGCGGAGAGCAAGAGGTTAAGCTGCCCCGATTTTCCACCATTGATAAGCTGTTCACAGTAGATACACATGCTATCCAAGCAGCAGCAGCATCCACCATTACTGCACCCCACCCAGTCAGTGACAGCTCACCAAGTCAGCCAGAGGAGTGGTGTCAGGAATTACACGTAGGCACTGACTACACACCTTCACATCACAAGAAGGGGGTGCAAGTGTGACGCCCTGGACTAGCCAGTTAGTCACAGACATAACACACACACACACCCCCTTTCCCGGATAGTTACACTAGTCAGACACAAAACCGTTGTTGCCTCCCTCCAGGGGCTGATGTCCACACCAGGTGGGGCGGTGCCAGGCGGTTGGCCCCACCCACCAAGGAGTTCACAGGCCTGGAGGTGGGAAAACCAGTTAGTTAGTTGAAGTTCAGTTAAGAGTTGAACCGTGGAGGTAGTGAGTTCAGGGAACAGCCCAGTTTTGGGTAGCAGTGCAAAACTGCTAGTGTCTGGGTCAGATCCCAGGCACTATGGGGAGATAAGGTATGCACACCAGTGACTATGTAAGGGGAATACATGAAATAGCAGAAACTGCTGTGTGAATACTGACTTGAAAAATTCAATAGCTATATGCAAGAGTGAATATGTGAAAAATGGAATCTGCATTACTGCCATGAACATATGAATCAAGAGAAATTTAGCTACTGAATTGATCAATGCAATAGAGCCCCAACACTACGCCAAAGTATTTCTCTACGTTGGGGTCCCTAGCTTGTGTGTGTCCTCTCATGCAGTTAAAAAACCTACCGTGTATGGGAAGCTGAGACCCAGGCTATTTATGCGTATGATATGGATTGGCAATAGGTGTGGTTGGGGAGGGTTCACAAACGAAAAAATACTAACAAATAGGAATAACGTTTGGAACACCATTCTAAGTCCGAACTGGGTGCAAAAACCTAAAAAAACATCACTATGGGGAGATAAGGTATGCACACCAGTGACTATGTAAGGGGAATACATGAAATAGCAGAAACTGCTGTGTGAATACTGACTTGAAAAATCCAATAGCATTAATTCACATAATCCTAGTGACTGCGCACACAACATGGCCAAACGAAAACAAAAGACAGTACCTGGCCATTCAATCAAATGGAAACTCATAGGCAACACAGTCCATTAGACTAGGCAATTACATGCAGCCAAACAAAGTTCATGGGCCTTGCCTCAGAGTCGAACCCACAACCTCTTGGAGAACAAGCAAAGAGCCTACCACTAAACCAACTCAGTGAAGTTGGAAACCGACTCTACATTAATTAACATAATCCTAGTGACTGCGCACACAACATGGCCAAACAAAAGCAAAAGACAGTACCTAGCCTATCAATCCAATAGAAACTCATAGGTAACACAGTACATTGGACTAGGCAATTACATGCAGCCATACAAAGCCCATGGGTCTTGCCCCAGAGTCGAACCCACAAACTCTCGTAGCCAGGGCAAAGAGCCTACCACTACACCAACACAGAGAAGTAGGTGAATGACTCTACATTAATTCACATAATCCTAGTGACTACGCACACAACATGGCCAAACAAATGCAAAAGACATTATCTGGCCTATCAATCCAATGGAAACTCATAGGCAACACAGTCCATTAGACTAGGCACTTACATGCAGCCATGTAAAGTTCATGGGCATTGCCTCAGAGTCGAACCCACAACCTCTTGGAGAACAAGCAAAGAGCCTACCACTAAACCAACTCAGAGAAGTTGGAAACCGACTCTACATTAATTAACATAATCCTAGTGACTGCGCACACAACATGGCCAAACAAAAGCAAAAGACAGTACGTGGCCTATCAATCCAATGGAAACTCATAGGTAACACAGTACATTGGACTAGGCAATTACATGCAGCCATACAAAGCCCATGGGCCTTGCCCCAGAGTCAAACCCACAACCTCTCATAGCCAAGGCAAAGAGCCTACCAATACACCAACACAGAGAAGTGGAAAACCATTTCTACATTAATTCACATAATCCTAGTGACTGCGCACACAACATGGCCAAACAAAAGCAAAAGACAGTACCTGGCCTATCAATCCAATGGAAACTCATAGGCAACACAGTCCATTGGACTAGACAATTACATGGAGACATACAAAGTCCATGGGCCTTGCCTCAGAGTCAAACCCACAACTTCTCGCAGCCAAGCAAAAAGCCTACCACTACACTAACACAGAGAAGTGGGAAACTGATTCTACATTAATTCACATAATCCTACCGACTGCGCACACAACATGGCCAAACAAAAGACAATACCTGGCCTATTCATTCAATGAAAACTCATAGGCAACACAGTCCATTGGACTAGGCAATTACATTCAACCATACAAAGTCCATGGGCTTTGCCTCAAAGTCAAACCCACAACTTCCTGTAACCCAAGGAAAGAGCCTACCACTACACCAACACAGAGAAGAGAATGACTCTACATTAATTCACATAATCCTAGTGACTGCGCACACAACATGACCAAACAAAAACAAAAGACAGTCCCTGGCCTATCAATCCAATGGAAACTCATAGACAACATAGTCCAATGGACTACGCAATTACATGCAGCCATACAAAGTCCATGGGCCTTGCCTCAGAGTCATACCCACAATCTCTGGCAGAACAAGCAAAGAGCCTACAACTTCACCAACACAAAGAAGTAGGAAGCTGCGTCTACATTAATTCACATAATCCTAGTGACTGCGCACACAACATGGCCAAACAAAAGCAAAAGACAGTACCTGGCCTATCAATCCAATGGGAACTCATAGGCAACACAGTTAATTGAACTAGGCAATTACATGCAGCCATACAAACTCCATGGGCCTTGCCTCAGAGTCAAACCCACAACCTCTTGCAGCTAAGCAAAGAGCCTTCCACTACAGCAACACAGAGAACTGGGAAACTGATTCTACATTAATTCACATAATCCTACCGACTGCGCACACAACATAACCAAACAAAAGATAATACCTGGCCAATCAATCCAATGGAAACTCATAGGCAACACAGTCCATTGGACTAGGCAATTACACGCAGCCATATAAAGTCCATGGGCTTTGCCTCAGAGTCAAACCCACAATTTCTCGCAGCCCAAGCAAAGAGCCTACCACTACACCAAGACAGAGAAGTTGGAAACTGAGTTTACATTAGTTCACATAATCCTAGTGACTGCGCACACAACATGGCCAAACAAAAGCAAAAGACAGTACCTGGCCTATCAATCCAATGGGAACTCATAGGCAAAACAGTTAATTGAAATAGGCAATTACATGCAGCCATACAAACTCCAGGGGCCTTGCCTCAGAGTCGAACCCACAACCTCTGGCAGCTTAAGCAAAGAGACTACCACTACACCAACACAGAGAAGTAGGTGAATGACTCTACATTAATTCACATAATCCTAGTGACTGCGCACACAACATTGCCAAACAAAAGAAAAAGACAGTACCTGGCCTATCAATCCAATAGAAACTCATAGGCAAAGCAATCAATTGGACTAGGCAATTACATGCAGCCATACAAAGTCCATGGGCCTTGCCTCAAAGTCGAACTCACAACCTCTCGCAGCTCAAGCAAAGAGCCTACCACTACACCAACACAGAGAAATGTAAACCTGACTCTACATTATTTCACATAATCCTAGTGACTGCGCACACAACATGGCCAAACGAAAACAAAAGACAGTAACTGGCCTATCAATCCAATAGAAACTCATAGGCAACACAGTCCATTGGACTAAGCAATTACATGCAGCCATTCAAAGTCCATGAGCCTTGCATTAGAGTCGAACCCACAACCTCTCGCAGCCCAAGCAAAGAGCCTACCACTACACCAACACAGAGAAGTGGGAAACTGACTCTACATTAATTCCCATAACCCTAGTGACTGCGCACACAACATGGTCAAACAAAAGCAAAAGGCAGTACCTGGCCTATCAATCCAATGGAAACTCATAGGCAACATAGTCCATTGGACTAGGCAATTACATGCAGCCATACAAAGTCCATGGGCCTTGCCTCAGAGTCAAACCCACAACCTCTGGCAGAACAAGCAAAGAGCCTACAACTACAAAAACACAAAGAAGTAGGAAGCTGCGTCTACATTAATTCACATAATCCTAGTGACTGCGCACACAACATGGCCAAACAAAAGCAGAAGACATTACCTAGCCTATCAAGCCAATGGAAACTCATAGGCAACACAGTCAATTGAACTAGGCGATTACATGCAGCCATACAAACTCCATGGGCCTTGCCTCAGAGTCGAACCCACAATTTCTCGCAGCCCAAGCAAAGAGCCTGCCACTACACCAACACAGAGAAGTTGGAATCTGAGTTTACATTAGTTCACATAATCCTAGTGACTGCGCACACAACATGGCCAAACAAAAGCAAAAGACAGTACCTGGCCTATCAATCCGATGGGAACTCATAGGCAACACAGTCAATTGAACTAGGCGATTACATGCAGCCATACAAACTCCATGGGCCTTGCCTCAGAGTCGAACCCACAACCTCTCGCAGCTTAAGCAAAGAGACTACCACTACACCAACACAGAGAATTAGGTGAATGACTCTACATTAATTCACATAATCCTAGTGACTGCGCACACAACATGGCCAAACAAAAGCAAAAGACAGTACCTGGCCTATTAATCCAATGGAAACTCATAGGCAACGCAATCCTTTGGACTAGGCAATAACATGCAGCCATACAAAGTCCATGGGCCTTGCCTCAGAGTCAAAACCACTACCTGTCAAAGTCCAAGTAAAGAGCCTACCACTACACCAACACAGAGAAGTGCGAAATTGACTCAACATAAATTCACATAATCCTAGTGACTGCGCACACAACATGGCCAAACAAAAGCAATAGACAGTCCCTGGCCTATCAATCCAATGGAAACTCATAGACAACATAGTCCATTGGACTAGGCAATTACATGCAGCCATACAAAGTCCATGGGCCTTGCCTCAGAGTCGAACTCACAACCTCTCGCAGCCCAAGAAAAAAGCCTACCACTACATCAACACAGAGAAGTGTGAAACTGACTCTACATTAATTCACATAATCCTAGTGACTGCGCACACAACATGGCCAAACAAAAGCAAAAGACAGTACCTGGCCTATCATTCCAATTGAAACTCATAGGTAACATAGTCCATTGGACTAGGCAATAACATGCAGCCATACAAAGTCCATGGGCCTTGCCTCAAAGTTGAACTCACAACCTCTCGCAGCTCTAGCAAAGAGCCTACAACTACACCAACACAGAGAAATGTGAACCTGACTCTACATTAATTCACATAATCCTAGTGACTGCGCACACAACATGGCCAAACAAAAGCAAAAGACAGTACCTGGCCTATAAATCCAATAGAAACTCATAGGCAACACAGTCCATTGGACTAGACAATTACATGGAGACATACAAAGTCCATGGGCCTTGCCTCAGAGTCAAACCCACAACCTCTCGCAGCCAAGCAAAGAGCCTACCACTACACCAACACAGAGAAGTGGGAAACTGATTCTACATTAATTCACATAATCCTACCGACTGCGCACACAACATGGCCAAACAAAAGAAAATACCTGGCCTATCAATCCAATGGAAACTCATAGGCAACACAGTCCATTAGACTAGGCAAATACATGCAGCCATACAAAGCCCATGGGCCTTGCCCCAGAGTCGAACCCACAACCTCTTGTAGCCCAAGCAAAGAGCCTACAAATACACCAACACAGAGAAGTGGAAAACTGATTCTACATTAATTCACATAATCCTAGTGACTGCGCACACAACATGGCCAAACAAAAGCAAAAGACATTACCTGGCCTATAAATCCAATAGAAACTCATAGGCAAAGCAATCAATTGGACTAGGCAATTACATGCAGCCATACAAAGTCCATGGGCCTTGCCTCAGAGTCGAACCCACAACCTCTTGTAGCCCAAGCAAAGATCCTACCACTACACCAACACAGAGAAGTTGGTACAGAGTTTACATTAGTTCACATAATCCTAGTGACTGTGCACACAACATGGCCAAACAAAAGCAAAAGACAGTCCCTGGCCTATCAATCCAATGGAAACTCATATACAACATAGTCCATTGGACTAGGCAATTACATGCAGCCATACAAAGTCCATGGGCCTTGCCTCAGAGTCAAACCCACAACCTCTGGCAGAACAAGCAAAGAGCTTACAACTACACCAACACAAAAAAGTAGGAAGCTGCGTCTACATTAATTTACATATTCCTAGCGACTGCGCACACAACATGGCCAAACAAAAGCAAAAGACATTACCTGGCCTATCAAGCCAATGGAAACTCATAGGCAACACAGTCCATTGGACTAAACAATTACATGCAGCCATACAAAGTCCATGGGCTTTGCCTCAGAGTCAAACCCACAATTTCTCGCATCCCAAGCAAAGAGCCTACCACTACAACAACACAGACAAGTTGGAAACTGAGTTTACATTAGTTCACATAATCCTAGTGACTGTGCACACAACATGGCGAAACAAATGCAAAAGACATTATCTGGCCTATCAATCCAATGGAAACTCATAGGCAACACAGTCCATTAGACTAGGCAAATACATGCAGCCATACAAAGTTCATGGGCCTTGCCTCAGAGTCGAACCCACAACCTCTTGGAGAACAAGCAAAGAGCCTACCACTAAACCAACACAGAGAAGTTGGAAACTGATTCTACATTAATTCACATAATCCTACCGACTGCGCACACAACATGGCTAAACAAAAGCAAAAGACAGTACCTGGCTTATCAATCCAATGGAAACTCATAGGCAACACAGTCCATTGGACTAGGCAATAACATGCAGCCATAAAAAGTCCATGGGCCTTGCCTCAGAGTCAAACCCACAACCTCTCGCAGCTCAAGCAAAGAGCCTACCACTACACCAACACAGAGAAATGTGAACCTGCCTCTACATTAATTCACATAATCCTAGTGAGTGCGCACACAACATGGCCAAACGAAAACAAAAGACAGTACCTGGCCTATCAATCCAATGGAAACTCATAGGCAACACAGTCCATTGGACTAGGCAATTACATGCAGCCATAAAAAGTCCATGGGCCTTGCCTCAGAGTCAAACCCACAACCTCTCGCAGCCCAAGCAAAGAGCCTACCACTACACCAACACAGAGAAATGTGAAACTGACTCTACATTAATTCACATAATCCTAGTGACTGCGCACACAACATGGCCAAACGAAAGCAAAAGTCAATACCTGGCCTATCAATCCAATGGAAACTCATAGGCAACAAAGTCCATTGGACTAGGCAATTACATGCAGCCATAAAAAGTCCATGGGCCTTGCCTCAGAGTCAAACCCACAACCTCTCAAAGCCCAAGCAAAGAGCCTACCACTACACCAACAAAGAGAAATGTGAAACTGACTCTACATTAATTCACATATTCCTAGTGACTGCGCACACAACATGGCCAAACAAAAGCAAAAGAAAGCACCTGGCCTATCAATCCAATGGAAACTCATAGGTAACGCAGTCCATTGGACTATGCAATTACATGCAGCCATACAAAGTCCATGGGCCTTGCCTCAGAGTCGAACTCACAACCTCTCGCAGCCCAACAAAAAAGCCTACCACTTCAGCAACACAGAGAAGTGTGAAACTGTCTCTACATTAACTCACATAATCCTAGTGACTGCGCACAAAACATGGCCAAACGAAAACAAAAGACAGTACCTGGCCTATCAATCCATTGGACTAGGCAATTACATGCAGCCATACAAAGTCCATGGGCCTTGCCTCAGAGTTAAACCCACAACCTCTTACAGCCCAAGCAAAGAGCCTACCACTACACCAACACAGAGAAGTGCGAAACTGACTCAACATAAATTCACATAATCCTAGTGACTGCGCACACAACATGGCCAAACAAAAGCTAAAGACAGTCCCTTGCCTATCAATCCAATGGAAACTCATAGACAACATAGCCCATTGGAATAGGCAATTACATGCAGCCTCTCAAAGTCCATGGGCCTTGCCTCAGAGTCAAACCCACAACCTCTGGCAGAAGAAGCAAAGAGCCTACAACTACACCAACACAAAGAAGTAGGAAGCTGCGTCTACATTAATTCACATAATCCTAGTGAATGCGCACACAACATGGCCAAACAAAAGCAAAAGACATTACCTGGCCTATCAGGCCAATGGAAACTCATAGGCAACACAGTCCATTGAACTAGGCGATTACATGCAGCCATACAAAGTCCATGGGCCATGCCGCAGAGTCAAACCCACAACCTCTCGCAGCCAAGCAAAGCAGCTTCCACTACACCAACACAGAGAAGTGGGAAACGGATTCTACATTAATTCACATAATCCTAGTGACTGCGCACACAACATGGCCAAACAAAAGCAAAAGACAATACCTGGCCTATCAATCCAATGGAAACTCGTAGGCAACACAGTCCATTGGACTTGACAATTACATGCAGCCATACAAAGTCCATGGGCCTTGCCTCAGAGTCAAACCCACAACCTCTGGCAGAACAAGCAAAGAGCCTACAACTACACCAACACAAAGAAGTAGGAAGTTGCGTCTACATTAATTCACATAATCCTAGTGAATGTGCACACAACATGGCCAAACAAAAGCAAAAGACATTACCTGGCCTATCAAGCCAATGGAAACTCATAGGCAACACAGTCCATTGAACTAGACAATTACATGGAGACATACAAAGTCCGTGGGCCTTGCCTCAAAGTCAAACCCACAACCTCTCGCAGCCAAGCAAAGAGCCTACCACTACACCAACACAGATAAGTGGGAAACTGATTCTACATTAATTCACATAATCCTACTGACTGCGCACACAACATGGCCAAACAAAAGACAATACCTGGCCTATCAATCCAATGGAAACTCATAGGCAACACAGTCCATTAGACTAGGCAAATACATGCAGCCATACAAAGTTCATGGGCCTTGCCTCAGAGTCGAACCCACAACTTCTTGGAGAACAAGCAAAGAGCCTACCACTAAACCAACACAGAGAAGTTGGAAACCGACTCTACATTAATTCACATAATCCTAGTGACTGCGCACACAACATGGCCAAACAAAAGCAAAAGACAGTACCTGGCCTATCAATCCAATGGAAACTCATAGGTAACACAGTACATTAGACTAGGCAATTAAATGCAGCCATACAAAGCCCATGGGCCTTGCCCCAGAGTCGAACCCACAACCTCTCGTAGCCCAAGCAAAGAGCCTACCAATACACCAACACAGAGAAGTGAAAAACTGATTCTACATTAATTCACATAATCCTAGTGACTGCGCACACAACATGGCCAAACAAAAGCAAAAGACAGTACCTGGCCTATCAATCCAATAGAAACTCATAGGCAAAGCAATCAATTGGACTAGGCAATTACATGCAGCCATACAAAGTCCATGGGCCTTGCCTCAGAGTCGAACCCACAACCTCTTGTAGCCCAAGCAAAGAGCCTACCACTAAACCAACACAGAGAAGAGCGAAACTGACTCAACATAAATTCACATAATCCTAGTGACTGCACACACAACATGGCCAAACAAAAGCAAAAGACAGTCCCTGGCCTATCAATCCAATGGAAACTCATATACAACATAGTCCATTGGACTAGGCAATTACATGCAGCCATACAAAGTCCATGGGCCTTGCCTCAGAGTCAAACCCACAACCTCTGGCAGAACAAGCAAAGAGCTTACAACTACACCAACACAAAAAAATAGGAAGGTGCGTCTACATTAATTCACATATTCCTAGAGACTGCGCACACAACATGGCCAAACAAAAGCAAAAGACATTACCTGGCCTATCAAGCCAATGGAAACTCATAGGCAACACAATCCATTGGACTAAACAATTACATGCAGCCATACAAAGTCCATGGGCTTTGCCTCTGAGTCAAACCCACAATTTGTCGCAGCCCAAGCAAAGAGCCTACCACTACACCAACACAGACAAGATGGAAACTGAGTTTACATTAGTTCACATAATCCTAGTGACTGTGCACACAACATTGCGAAACAAATGCAAAAGACATTATCTGGCCTATCAATCCAATGGAAACTCATAGGCAACACAGTCCATTAGACTAGGCAAATACATGCAGCCATACAAAGTTCATGGGCCTTGCCTCAGAGTCGAACCCACAACCTCTTGGAGAACAAGCAAAGAGCCTACCACTAAACCAACACAGAGAAGTTGGAAACTGACTCTACATTAATTCACATAATCCTAGTGACTGCGCACACAACATGGCCAAACAAAAGCAAAAGACAGTACCTGGCCTATCAATCCAATGGAAACTCATAGGCAACACAGTCCATTGGACTAGACAATTACATGGAGACATACAAAGTCCATGGGCCTTGCTTCAGAGTCAAACCCACAACCTCTCGCAGCCAAGCAAAGAGCCTACCACTACACCAATACAGAGAAGTGGGAAACTGATTCTACATTAATTCACATAATCCTACCGACTGCGCACACAACATGGCTAAACAAAAGCAAAAGACAGTACCTGGCTTATCAATCCAATGGAAACTCATAGGCAACACAGTCCATTGGACTAGGCAATAACATGCAGCCATACAAAGTCCATGGGCCTTGCCTCAAAGTCGAACTCACAACCTTTCGCAGCTCAAACAAAGAGCCTACCACTACACCAACACAGAGAAATGTGAACCTGCCTCTACATTAATTCACATAATCCTAGTGACTGCGCACACAACATGGCCAAACGAAAGCAAAAGTCCATACCTGGCCTATCAATCCAATGGAAACTCATAGGCAACACAGTCCATTGGACTAGGCAATTACATGCAGCCATAAAAAGTCCATGGGCCTTGCCTCAGAGTCAAACCCACAACTTCTCGCAGCCCAAGCAAAGATCCTACCACTACACCAACACAGAGAAATGTGAAACTGACTCTACATTAATTCACATAATCCTAGTGACTGCGCACACAACATGGCCAAACGAAAGCAAAAGTCAATACCTGGCCTATCAATCCAATGGAAACTCATAGGCAACACAGTCCAGTGGACTAGGCAAATACATGCAGTTATACAAAGTCCATGAACCTTGCATTAGAGTCAAACCCACAACTTCTCGCAGCCAAAGCAAAGAGCCTACCACTACACCAACACAGAGAAGTTTGAAACTGACTCTTCATTAACTCACATAATCCTAGTGACTGCGCACACAACATGGCCAAACGAAAGCAAAAGACAGTACCTGGCCTATCAATCCAATGGAAACTCATAGGCAACACAGTCCATTGGACTAGGCAATTACATGCAGCCATACAAAGTCCATGGGCCTTGCCTCAGAGTCGAACTCACAACCTCTCGCAGCCCAAGAAAAAAAGCCTACCGCTACAGCAACACAGAGAAGTGTGAAACTGACTCTACATTAATTCACATAATCCTAGTGACTGTGCACACAACATGGCCAAACAAAAGCAAAAGACAGTACCTGGCCTATCATTCCAATTAAAACTCATAGGCAACATAGTCCATTGGACTAGGCAATAACATGCAGCCATACAACGTCCATGGGCCTTGCCTCAAAGTCGAACTCACAACCTCTCGCAGCTCAAGCAAAGAGCCTACCACTACACCAACACAAAGAAATGTGAACCAGACTCTACATTAATTCACATAATCCTAGTGACTGCGCACACAACATGGCCAAACAAAAGCAAAAGACAGTACCTGGCCTATCAATCCAATGGAAACTCATAGGCAACACAGTCCATTGGACTAGACAATTACATGGAGACATACAAAGTCCATGGGCCTTGCCTCAGAGTCAAACCCACAACCTCGCGCAGCCAAGCAAAGAGCCTACCACTACACCAACACAGAAAAGTGGGAAACTGGTTCTACATTAATTCACATAATCCTACTGACTGCGCACACAACATGGCCAAACAAAAGCAAAAGTCAGTACCTGGCTTATCAATCCAATGGAAACTCATAGGCAACACAGTCCATTGGACTAGAAAATTACATGGAGACATACAAAGTCCATGGGCCTTGCCTCAGAGTCAAACCCTCAACCTCTCGCAGCCAAGCAAAGAGCCTACCACTACACCAACACAGAGAAGTGGGAAACTGATTCTACATTAATTCACATAATCCTACCGACTGCGCACACAACATGGCTAAACAAAAGACAATACCTGGCCTATCAATTCAATGGAAACTCATAGGCAACACAGTCCATTGGACTTGGCAATTACATGCAGCCATACAAAGTCCATGGGCTTTGCCTAAAAGTCAAACCCACAACTTCTCGCAGCCCAAGCAAAGAGCCTACCACTACACCAACACAGAGAAGTGGGAAACTGATTCTACATTAATTCACATAATCCTACCGACTGCGCACACAACATGGCCAAACAAAAGACAATACCTGGCCTATCAATCCAATGGAAACTCATAGGCAACACAGTCCATTAGACTAGTCAAATACATGCAGCCATACAAAGTTCATGGGCCTTGCCTCAGAGTCGAACCCACATCCTCTTGGAGAACAAGCAAAGAGCCTACCACTAAACCAACACAGAGAAGTTGGAAACTGACTCTACATTAATTCACATAATCCTAGTGACTGCGCACACAACATGGCCAAACAAAAGCAAAAGACATTACCTGGCCTATCAATCCAATGTAAACTCATAGGTAACACAGTACATTGGACTAGGCAATTGCATGCAGCCATACAAAGCCCATGGGCCTTGCCCCAGAGTCAAACCCACAACCTCTCGTAGCCCAAGCAAAGAGCCTACCAATACACCAACACAGAGAAGTGGAAAACAGATTCTACATTAATTCACATAATCCTAGTGACTGCGCACACAACATGGCCAAACAAAAGCAAAAGACGGTACCTGGCCTATCAATCCAATGGAAACTCATAGGCAACGCAATCAATTGGACTGGGCAATTACATGCAGCCATACAAAGTCCATGTGCCTTGTCTCAGAGTCAAACCCACAACCTCTCTCAGCCCAAGCAAAGAGCCTACCACTACACCAACACAGAGAAGAGCGAAACTGACTCAACATAAATTCACATAATCCTAGTGACTGCGCACACAACATGGCCAAACAAAAGCAAAAGACAGTCCCTGGCCTATCAATCCAATGGAAACTCATAGAGAACATAGTCCATTGGACTAGGCAATTACATGCAGCCATACAAAGTCCATGGGCCTTGCCTCAGAGTCGAACTCACAACCTCTCGCAGCCCAAGAAAAAAGCCTACCACTACACCAACACAGAGAAATGTGAACCTGACTCTACATTAATTCACATAATCCTAGTAATGTACTGTGTTACCTATGAGTTTACATTGGATTGATAGGCCAGGTAATGTCTTTTGCTTTTGTTTGGCCATGTTGTGTGCGCAGTCACTAGGATTATGTGAATTAATGTAGAGTCGGTTTCCAACTTCTCTGTGTTGGATTAGTGGTAGGCTCTTTGCTTGTTCTCCAAGAGGATGTGGGTTCGACTCTGAGGCAAGGCCCATGAACTTTATATGGCTGCATGTATTTGCCTAGTCTAATGGACTGTGTTGCCTATGAGTTTCCATTGGATTGATAGGCCAGGTATTGTCTTTTGTTTGGCCATGTTGTGTGCGCAGTCGGTAGGATTATGTGAATTAATGTAGAATCAGTTTCCCACTTCTCTGTGTTGGTGTAGTGGTAGGCTCTTTGCTTGGCTGCGAGAGGTTGTGGGTTTGACTCTGAGGAAAGGCCCATGGACTTTGTATGTCTCCATGTAATTGTCTAGTCCAATGGACTGTGTTGCCTATGATTTTCCATTGGATTGATAGGCCAGGTACTGTCTTTTGCTTTTGTTTGGCCATGTTGTGTGCGCAGTCACTAGGATTATGTGAATTAATGTAAACTCAGTTACCAACTTCTCTGTGTTGGTGTAGTGGTAGGCTCTTTGCTTGGGCTGCGAGAAGTTGTGGGTTTGACTTTTAGGCAAAGCCCATGGACTTTGTATGGCTGCATGTATTTGCCTAGTCCAATGGACTGTGTTGCCTATGAGTTTCCATTGAATTGATAGGCCAGGTATTGTCTTTTGTTTGGCCGTGTTGTGTGCGCAGTCGGTAGGATTGTGTGAATTAATGTAGAATTAGTTTCCCACTTCTCTGTGTTGGTTTAGGGGTAGGCTCTTTGCTTAAGCTGCGAGAGGTTGTGGGTTCGACTCTGAGGCAAGGCCCATGGAGTTTGTATGGCTGCATGTAATTGCGTAGTTCAATTGACTGTGTTGCCTATGAGTTCCCATTGGATTGATAGGCCAGGTACTGCCTTTTGCTTATGTTTGGCCATGTTGTGTTCGCAGTCACTAGGATTATGTGAATTAATGTAGAGTCAGGTTCACATTTCTCTGTGTTGGTGTAGTGGTAGGCTCTTTGCTTGAGCTGCGAGAGGTTGTGAGTTAGACTTTGAGGCAAGGCCCATGGACTTTGTATGGCTGCATGTTATTGCCTAGTCCAATGGACTATGTTGCCTATGAGTTTCAATTGGATTGATAGGCCAGGTACTGTCTTTTGCTTTTGTTTGGCCATGTTGTGTTCGCAGTCACTAGGATTATGTGAATTAATGTAGAGTCATTCACCTACTTCTCTGTGTTGGTGTAGTTGTAGTCTTTTGCTTAAGCTGTGAGAGGTTGTGGGTTCGACTCTGAGGCAAAGCACATGGAGTTTGTATGGCAGCATGTAATTGCCTAGTTCAATTGACTGTGTTGCCTATGAGTTTCCATTGAATTGATAGGCCAGGTATTGTCTTTTGTTTGGCCATGTTGTGTGCGCAGTCACTAGGATTATGTGAACTAATGTAAACTCAGTTTCCAACTTCTCTGTGTTGGTGTAATCGTAGGCTATTAACTTGGGCTGCGAGAAATTGTGGGTTTGACTCTGAGGCAAAGCCCATGGACTTTGTATGGCTGCATGTAATTGCCAAGTCCAATGGACTGTGTTGCCTATGAGTTTCCTTTGAATTGATAGGCCAGGTATTGTCTTTTGTTTGGCCATGTTGTGTGCGCAGTCAGTAGGATTATTTGAATTAATGTAGAATCAGTTTCCCACTTCTCTGTGTTGGTGTAGTGGTAGGCTCTTTGCTTGGGCTGCGAGAGGTTGTGGGTTCGACTCTAATGCAAGGCCCATGGACTTTGTATGGCTGCATGTAATTGCCTAGTCCAATGTACTGAGTTAGCTTTGAGTTTCCATTGGATTGATAGGCCAGGTACTGTCTTTTGCTTTTGTTTGGCCATGTTGTGTGCGCAGTCACTAGGATTCTGTGAATTAATGTAGAGTCTGTTTCCAACTTCTCTGTGTTGGTTTAGTGGTAGGCTATTTGCTTGTTCTCCAAGAGGTGGTGGGTTCGACTCTGAGGCAAGGCCCATTAACTTTGTATGACTTTGCTTAGTCTAATGGACTATGTTGCCTATGATTTCATTGGATTGATAGGCCAGATAATATCTTTTGCATTTGTTTGGCCATGTTGTGTGCGCAGTCACTAGGATTATGTGAATTAATGTAGAGTCATTTACCTACTTCTCTGTGTTGGTGTAGTGGTAGTCTCTTTGCTTAAGCTGCGAAAGGTTGTTGGGTCGACTTTGAGGCAAGGCCCATGGAGTTTGTATTGCTGCATGTAATTGCCTATTTTAGTTGACTGTGTTACCTATGAGTTCCTATTGGATTGATAGGCCAGGTACTACCTTTTGCTTTTGTTTGGCCATGTTGTGTGCGCAGTCACTAGGATTATGTGAACTAATGTAAACTCAGTTTTCAACTTCTCTGTGTTGGTGTAGTGGTAGGCACTTTGCTTGGGCTGCGAGAAAATGTGGGTTTGACTCTGAGGCAAAGCCCATAGACTTTGTATGGCTGCATGTAATTGCCTAGTCCAATGTACTGTGTTGCCTATGAGTTTTCATTGGACTGATAGGCCAGGTAATGTCTTTTGTTTGGTTATGTTGTGTGCGAAGTCGGTAGGATTATGTGAATTAATGTAGAATCAGTTTCCCACTTCTCTGTGTTGGTGTAGTGGAAGGCGCTTTGCTTGGCTGCGAGAGGTTGTGGGTTTGACTCTGAGGCAAGGCCCATGGACTTTGTATGGCTGCATGTAATTGCCTAGTTCAATGGACTGTGTTGCCTATGAGTTTCCATTGGCTTGATAGGCCAGGTAATGTCTTTTGCTTCTGTTTGGCCATGTTGTGTGCGCAGTCACTAGGATTATGTGAATTAATGTAGATGCAGCTTCCTACTTCTTTGTGTTGGTGTGGTTGTAGGCTCTTTGTTTGTTCTGCCAAAGGTTGTGGGATAGACTCTGAGGCAAGGCCCATGGACTCTGTATGGCTGCATGTAATTGCCTAGTCCAATGGATGGGGTTGCCTCTGAGTTTCCATTGGATTGATAGGCCAGGTACTGTCTTTTGCTTTCGTTTGGCCATGTTGTGTGCGCAGTCACTAGGATTATGTGAATTAATGTAGAATCTGTTTTCCACTTCTCTGTGTTGGTGTATTGGTAGGATCTTTGCTTGGGCTGCGAGAAGTTGTGGGTTTGACTCTGAGGCAAGGCCCATGGACTTTTTATGGCTGCATGTAATTGCCTAGTCCAATGGACTGTGTTGCCTATGAGTTTCCATTGGATTGATAGGCCAGGTATGGACTTTTGCTTTCGTTTGGCCATGTTGTGTGCGCAGTCACTAGGATTATGTGAATTAATGTAGAGGCAGGTTCACATTTCTCTGTGTTGGTGTAGTGGTAAGCTCTTTGCTTGAGCTGCGAGAGGTTGTGAGTTCGACTTTGAGGCAAGGCCCATGGACTTTGTATGGCTGCATGTTATTGCCTAGTCCAATGGACTGTGTTGCCTATGAGTTTCCATTGGATTGATAAGCCAGGTACTGTCTTTTGCTTTTGTTTAGCCATGTTGTGTGCGCAGTCGGTAGGATTATGTGAATTAATGTAGAATCAGTTTCCCACTTCTCTGTATTGGTGTAGTGGTAGGCTCTTTGCTTGGCTGCAAGAGGTTGTGGGTTTGACTCTGAAGCAAGGCCCATGGACTTTGTATGTCTCCATGTAATTGTCTAGTCCAATGGACTGTGTTGCCTATGAGTTTCCATTGGATTGATAGGCCAGGTACTGTCTTTTGCTTTTGTTTGGCCATGTTGTGTGCGCAGTCACTAGGATTATGTGAATTAATGTAGAGTCAGTTCCCAACTTCTCTGTGTTGGTTTAGTGGTAGGCTCTTTGCTTGTTCTCCAAGAGGTTGTGGGTTCGACTCTGAGGCAAGGCCCATGAACTTTGTATGGCTGCATGTATTTGCCTAGTCTAATGGACTGTGTTGCCTATGAGTTTCCATTGGATTGATAGGCCAGATAATGTATTTTGCATTTGTTTCGCAATGTTGTGTGCACAGTCACTAGGATTATGTGAACTAATGTAAACTCAAAAGAACCAATTGAATGACCAAAAAGTAAAGATAGCTACACTCATTTAAGCAGTAAGAACCTATAAAGATGTGAGTGAACCAGCCAATATAAAAGTATATAATCTTTATTGAAAAATTTGTTAAAAGACAAACACATAAAACAGACAATGATGAGGACACATACAATTAACCTCAGGTGAACCAAAATATACAAGCAATAAATAGCATAAGTGCATAATGGTCATGTATCGGAAAAAAAGTGCACCAAAAAAGGGGTGCTGTCCAAGTTTCTTTGAAGAGCCAATAGTCTTTAGGTAGATGAAGAGTGTCCCAAAGAACACCAATAAGGTGGAACTATATTAAATTTCAAGCTAAACAAAGCTTTTTTCTTCATTCAAGACTAAATGTATGAGAGCCACAATCCTATTGCTACAAAACGTGGCATATAACAGGGGAAACAAAGAATACATGTGTCTATGATATTAACAGGATATAATCCTATAAGATGCAAACATAATAGTTTATAAAAAGCAAATCCTGAATGGATCAGGTGGTATAACCACAACAATGTTTCCAAATGCCTACAGTCCCAAACAGGGGAGAAGCAGGATCTCAACCATACATATAAAGAAAAGGCAGAAACTGACACAGACCAGGAAGATAATAACCTGAGGATAAAGGTACCCCGACACGTGTTTCCCCTTGGAAGAAGCTTTTCTGCGAAACACGTGTCGGGGTACCTTTATCCTCAGGTTATTATCTTCCTGGTCTGTGTCTTTGTGGGCTTGCCACTCAGTGCTAAGGTTGGTTCTTATGGCTGACTTTGTTCCCTTGTAGGGGCAAATTACTGTGGTATTGCAGCCATGCTGCCTTTCTGTGGGCTATAGTACTGGGAATATGGCTTTTTAGTCTGGGCCCTGTAACACCCTTCTGGTGTGTGTTTTTGTGGATTCACCACAGTGTTTGGGTCGGTCCTATGGCTGACTCTGTTTCCTTGTAAAGGTATAGTACTGTGGTAATACAGCCATTCCGCCCTTCTATCTGATTATAACACTGGGAATATGGCCTCCTAGTCCAGCCCTGTGAAAAAAGTGTTATATTTTGACACTTGTGTCAGTTTCTCCCTTTTCTTTATATGTATGGTTGAGATCCTGCTTCTCCCCTGTTTGGGACTGTAGGCATTTGGAAACATTGTTGTGGTTATACCACCTGATCCATTCAGGATTTGCTTTTTGTAAACTATTATGTTTGCATCTTATAGGATTATATCCTGTTAATATCATAGACACATGTATTCTTTGTTTCCCCTGTTATATGCCACGTTTTGTAGCAATAGGATTGTGGCTCTCATACATTTAGTCTTGAATGAAGAAAAAAGCTTTGTTTAGCTTGAAATTTAATATAGTTCCACCTTATTGGTGTTCTTTGGGACACTCTTCATCTACCTAAAGACTATTGGCTCTTCAAAGAAACTTGGACAGCACCCCTTTTTTGGTGCACTTTTTTTCCGATACATGACCATTATGCACTTATGCTATTTATTGCTTGTATATTTTGGTTCACCTGAGGTTAATTGTATGTGTCCTCATCATTGTCTGTTTTATGTGTTTGTCTTTTAACAAATTTTTCAATAAAGATTATATACTTTTATATTGGCTGGTTCACTCACATCTTTATAGGTTCTTAATGTAAACTCAGTTTCCATCTTGTCTGTGTTGGTGTAGTGGTAGGCTCTTTGCTTGGGCTGCGAGAAATTGTGGGTTTGACTCAGAGGCAAAGCCCATGGACTTTGTATGGCTGCATGTAATTGTTTAGTCCAATGGACTGTGTTGCCTATGAGTTTCCATTGGCTTGATAGGCCAGGTAATGTCTTTTGCTTTTGTTTGGCCATGTTGTGTGCGCAGTCTCTAGGAATATGTGAATTAATGTAGACGCACCTTCCTACTTTTTTGTGTTGGTGTAGTTGTAAGCTCTTTGCTTGTTCTGCCAGAGGTTGTGGGTTTGACTCTGAGGCAAGGCCCATGGACTTTGTATGGCTGCATGTAATTGCCTAGTCCAATGTACTATGTTGTATATGAGTTTCCATTGGATTGATAGGCCAGGGACTGTCTTTTGCTTTTGTTTGGCCATGTTGTGTGCGCAGTCACTAGGATTATGTGAATTTATGTTGAGTCAGTTTCGCTCTTCTCTGTGTTGGTGTAGTGGTAGGCTCTTTGCTTGGGCTACAAGAGGTTGTGGGTTCGACTCTGAGGCAAGGCCCATGGACTTTGTATGGCTGCATGTAATTGCCTAGTCCAATTGATTGCTTTGCCTATGAGTTTCTATTGGATTGATAGGCCAGGTACTGTCTTTTGCTTTTGTTTGGCCATGTTGTGTGCGCAGTCACTAGGATTATGTGAATTAATGTAGAATCAGTTTTTCACTTCTCTGTGTTGGTGTATTGGTAGGCTCTTTGCTTGGGCTACGAGAAGTTGTGGGTTCGACTCTGGGGCAAGGCCCATGGGCTTTGTATGGCTGCATTTAATTGCCTATGATAATGTACTGTGTTGCCTATGAGTTTCCATTGGATTGATAGGCCAGGTATTGTCTTTTGTTTGGCCATGTTGTGTGCGCAGTCGGTAGGATTATGTGAATTAATGTAGAATCAGTTTCCCACTTATCTGTGTTGGTGTAGTGGTAGGCTCTTTGCTTGGCTGCGAGAGGTTGTGGGTTTGACTCTGAGGCAAGGCCCATGGACTTTGTATGTCTCCATGTAATTGTCTAGTTCAATGGACTGTGTTGCCTATGAGTTTCCATTGGCTTGATAGGCCAGGTAATGTCTTTTGCTTTTGTTTCCCCATGTTGTGTGCGCAGTCACTAGGATTATGTGAATTAATGTAGAGTCGGTTTCCAACTTCTCTGTGTTGGTTTAGTGGTAGGCTCTTTGCTTGTTCTCCAAGAAGTTGTGGGTTCGACTCTGAGGCAAGGCCCATGAACTTTGTATGGCTGCATGTATTTGCCTAGTCTAATGGACTGTGTTGCCTATGAGTTTCCATTGGATTGATAGGCCAGGTATTGTCTTTTGTTTGGCCATGTTGTGTGCGCAGTCACTAGGATTATGTGAATTAATGTAGAATCCGTTTCCCACTTCTCTGTGTTGGTCTAGTGGAAGCTGCTTTGCTTGGCTGCGAGAGGTTGTGGGTTTGACTCTGCGGCATGGCCCATGGACTTTGTATGGCTGCATGTAATCGCCTAGTTCAATGGACTGTGTTGCCTATGAGTTTCCATTGGCCTGATAGGCCAGGTAATGTCTTTTGATTTTGTTTGGCCATGTTGTGTGCGCATTCACTAGGATTATGTGAATTAATGTAGATGCAGCTTCCTACTTCTTTGTGTTGGTGTGGTTGTAGGCTCTTTGTTTGTTCTGCCAAAGGTTGTGGGATAGACTCTGAGGCAAGGCCCATGGACTCTGTATGGCTGCATGTAATTGCCTAGTCCAATGGATGGGGTTGCCTCTGAGTTTCCATTGGATTGTTAGGCCAGGTACTGTCTTTTGCTTTCGTTTGGCCATGTTGTGTGCGCAGTCACTAGGATTATGTGAATTAATGTAGAATCTGTTTTCCACTTCTCTGTGTTGGTGTATTGGTAGGATCTTTGCTTGGGCTGCGAGAAGTTGTGGGTTTGACTCTGAGGCAAGGCCCATGGACTTTTTATGGCTGCATGTAATTGCCTAGTCCAATGGACTGTGTTGCCTATGAGTTTCCATTGGATTGATAGGCCAGGTATGGACTTTTGCTTTCGTTTGGCCATGTTGTGTGCGCAGTCACTAGGATTATGTGAATTAATGTAGAGGCAGGTTCACATTTCTCTGTGTTGGTGTAGTGGTAAGCTCTTTGCTTGAGCTGCGAGAGGTTGTGAGTTCGACTTTGAGGCAAGGCCCATGGACTTTGTATGGCTGCATGTTATTGCCTAGTCCAATGGACTGTGTTGCCTATGAGTTTCCATTGGATTGATAAGCCAGGTACTGTCTTTTGCTTTTGTTTAGCCATGTTGTGTGCGCAGTCGGTAGGATTATGTGAATTAATGTAGAATCAGTTTCCCACTTCTCTGTATTGGTGTAGTGGTAGGCTCTTTGCTTGGCTGCGAGAGGTTGTGGGTTTGACTCTGAAGCAAGGCCCATGGACTTTGTATGTCTCCATGTAATTGTCTAGTCCAATGGACTGTGTTGCCTATGAGTTTCCATTGGATTGATAGGCCAGGTACTGTCTTTTGCTTTTGTTTGGCCATGTTGTGTGCGCAGTCACTAGGATTATGTGAATTAATGTAGAGTCAGTTCCCAACTTCTCTGTGTTGGTTTAGTGGTAGGCTCTTTGCTTGTTCTCCAAGAGGTTGTGGGTTCGACTCTGAGGCAAGGCCCATGAACTTTGTATGGCTGCATGTATTTGCCTAGTCTAATGGACTGTGTTGCCTATGAGTTTCCATTGGATTGATAGGCCAGATAATGTCTTTTGCATTTGTTTCGCAATGTTGTGTGCACAGTCACTAGGATTATGTGAACTAATGTAAACTCAAAAGAACCAATTGAATGACCAAAAAGTAAAGATAGCTACACTCATTTAAGCAGTAAGAACCTATAAAGATGTGAGTGAACCAGCCAATATAAAAGTATATAATCTTTATTGAAAAATTTGTTAAAAGACAAACACATAAAACAGACAATGATGAGGACACATACAATTAACCTCAGGTGAACCAAAATATACAAGCAATAAATAGCATAAGTGCATAATGGTCATGTATCGGAAAAAAAGTGCACCAAAAAAGGGGTGCTGTCCAAGTTTCTTTGAAGAGCCAATAGTCTTTAGGTAGATGAAGAGTGTCCCAAAGAACACCAATAAGGTGGAACTATATTAAATTTCAAGCTAAACAAAGCTTTTTTCTTCATTCAAGACTAAATGTATGAGAGCCACAATCCTATTGCTACAAAACGTGGCATATAACAGGGGAAACAAAGAATACATGTGTCTATGATATTAACAGGATATAATCCTATAAGATGCAAACATAATAGTTTATAAAAAGCAAATCCTGAATGGATCAGGTGGTATAACCACAACAATGTTTCCAAATGCCTACAGTCCCAAACAGGGGAGAAGCAGGATCTCAACCATACATATAAAGAAAAGGCAGAAACTGACACAAGTGTCAAAATATAACACTTTTTTCACAGGGCTGGACTAGGAGGCCATATTCCCAGTGTTATAATCAGATAGAAGGGCGGAATGGCTGCATTACCACAGTACTATACCTTTACAAGGAAACAGAGTCAGCCATAGGACCGACCCAAACACTGTGGTGAATCCACAAAAACACACACCAGAAGGGTGTTACAGGGCCCAGACTAAAAAGCCATATTCCCAGTACTATAGCCCACAGAAAGGCAGCATGGCTGCAATACCACAGTAATTTGCCCCTACAAGGGAACAAAGTCAGCCATAAGAACCAACCTTAGCACTGAGTGGCAAGCCCACAAAGACACAGACCAGGAAGATAATAACCTGAGGATAAAGGTACCCCGACACGTGTTTCCCCTTGGAAGAAGCTTTTCTGCGAAACACGTGTCGGGGTACCTTTATCCTCAGGTTATTATCTTCCTGGTCTGTGTCTTTGTGGGCTTGCCACTCAGTGCTAAGGTTGGTTCTTATGGCTGACTTTGTTCCCTTGTAGGGGCAAATTACTGTGGTATTGCAGCCATGCTGCCTTTCTGTGGGCTATAGTACTGGGAATATGGCTTTTTAGTCTGGGCCCTGTAACACCCTTCTGGTGTGTGTTTTTGTGGATTCACCACAGTGTTTGGGTCGGTCCTATGGCTGACTCTGTTTCCTTGTAAAGGTATAGTACTGTGGTAATGCAGCCATTCCGCCCTTCTATCTGATTATAACACTGGGAATATGGCCTCCTAGTCCAGCCCTGTGAAAAAAGTGTTATATTTTGACACTTGTGTCAGTTTCTCCCTTTTCTTTATATGTATGGTTGAGATCCTGCTTCTCCCCTGTTTGGGACTGTAGGCATTTGGAAACATTGTTGTGGTTATACCACCTGATCCATTCAGGATTTGCTTTTTGTAAACTATTATGTTTGCATCTTATAGGATTATATCCTGTTAATATCATAGACACATGTATTCTTTGTTTCCCCTGTTATATGCCACGTTTTGTAGCAATAGGATTGTGGCTCTCATACATTTAGTCTTGAATGAAGAAAAAAGCTTTGTTTAGCTTGAAATTTAATATAGTTCCACCTTATTGGTGTTCTTTGGGACACTCTTCATCTACCTAAAGACTATTGGCTCTTCAAAGAAACTTGGACAGCACCCCTTTTTTGGTGCACTTTTTTTCCGATACATGACCATTATGCACTTATGCTATTTATTGCTTGTATATTTTGGTTCACCTGAGGTTAATTGTATGTGTCCTCATCATTGTCTGTTTTATGTGTTTGTCTTTTAACACATTTTTCAATAAAGATTATATACTTTTATATTGGCTGGTTCACTCACATCTTTATAGGTTCTTAATGTAAACTCAGTTTCCATCTTGTCTGTGTTGGTGTAGTGGTAGGCTCTTTGCTTGGGCTGCGAGAAATTGTGGGTTTGACTCAGAGGCAAAGCCCATGGACTTTGTATGGCTGCATGTAATTGTTTAGTCCAATGGACTGTGTTGCCTATGAGTTTCCATTGGCTTGATAGGCCAGGTAATGTCTTTTGCTTTTGTTTGGCCATGTTGTGTGCGCAGTCTCTAGGAATATGTGAATTAATGTAGACGCACCTTCCTACTTTTTTGTGTTGGTGTAGTTGTAAGCTCTTTGCTTGTTCTGCCAGAGGTTGTGGGTTTGACTCTGAGGCAAGGCCCATGGACTTTGTATGGCTGCATGTAATTGCCTAGTCCAATGTACTATGTTGTATATGAGTTTCCATTGGATTGATAGGCCAGGGACTGTCTTTTGCTTTTGTTTGGCCATGTTGTGTGCGCAGTCACTAGGATTATGTGAATTTATGTTGAGTCAGTTTCGCTCTTCTCTGTGTTGGTGTAGTGGTAGGCTCTTTGCTTGGGCTACAAGAGGTTGTGGGTTCGACTCTGAGGCAAGGCCCATGGACTTTGTATGGCTGCATGTAATTGCCTAGTCCAATTGATTGCTTTGCCTATGAGTTTCTATTGGATTGATAGGCCAGGTACTGTCTTTTGCTTTTGTTTGGCCATGTTGTGTGCGCAGTCACTAGGATTATGTGAATTAATGTAGAGTCAGTTTTTCACTTCTCTGTGTTGGTGTATTGGTAGGCTCTTTGCTTGGGCTACGAGAGGTTGTGGGTTCGACTCTGGGGCAAGGCCCATGGGCTTTGTATGGCTGCATTTAATTGCCTATGATAATGTACTGTGTTACCTATGAGTTTCCATTGGATTGATAGGCCAGGACTGTCTTTTGCTTTTGTTTCCCCATGTTGTGTGCGCAGTCACTAGGATTATGTGAATTAATGTATAGTCGGTTTCCAACTTCTCTGTGTTGGTTTAGTGGTAGGCTCTTTGCTTGTTCTCCAAGAAGTTGTGGGTTCGACTCTGAGGCAAGGCCCATGAACTTTGTATGGCTGCATGTATTTGCCTAGTCTAATGGACTGTGTTGCCTATGAGTTTCCATTGGATTGATAGGCCAGGTATTGTCTTTTGTTTGGCCATGTTGTGTGCGCAGTCGGTAGGATTATGTGAATTAATGTAGAATCAGTTTCCCACTTATCTGTGTTGGTGTAGTGGTAGGCTCTTTGCTTGGCTGCGAGAAGTTGTGGGTTTGACTCTGAGGCAAGGCCCATGGACTTTGTATGTCTCCATGTAATTGTCTAGTTCAATGGACTGTGTTGCCTATGAGTTTCCATTGGCTTGATAGGCCAGGTAATGTCTTTTGCTTTTGTTTGGCCATGTTGTGTGCACATTCACTAGGATTATGTGAATTAATGTAGACGCAGCTTCCTACTTCTTTGTGTTGGTGTAGTTGTAGGCTCTTTGCTTGTTCTGCCAGAGGTTGTGGGTTTGACTCTGAGGCAAGGCCCATGGACTTTGTATGGCTGCATGTAATTGCCAAGTCCAATGGACTGTGTTGCCTACGAGTTTCCATTGGATTGATAGGCCAGGTATTGTCTTTTGCTTTTGTTTGGCCATGTTGTGTGCGCAGTCACTAGGATTATGTGAATTAATGTAGAATCCGTTTCCCACTTCTCTGTGTTGGTCTAGTGGAAGCTGCTTTGCTTGGCTGCGAGAGGTTGTTGGTTTGACTCTGCGGCATGGCCCATGGACTTTGTATGGCTGCATGTAATCGCCTAGTTCAATGGACTGTGTTGCCTATGAGTTTCCATTGGCCTGATAGGCCAGGTAATGTCTTTTGATTTTGTTTGGCCATGTTGTGTGCGCATTCACTAGGATTATGTGAATTAATGTAGACGCAGCTTCCTACTTCTTTGTGTTGGTGTAGTTGTAGGCTCTTTGCTTGTTCTGCCAGAGGTTGTGGGTTTGACTCTGAGGCAAGGCCCATGGACTTTGTGAGGCTGCATGTAATTGCCTATTCCAATGGACTATGTTGTCTATGAGTTTCCATTGGATTGATAGGCAAGGGACTGTCTTTAGCTTTTGTTTGGCCATGTTGTGTGCGCAGTCACTAGGATTATGTGAATTTATGTTGAGTCAGTTTCGCACTTCTCTGTGTTGGTGTAGTGGTAGGCTCTTTGCTTGGGCTGTGAGAGGTTGTGGGTTTGACTCTGAGGCAAGGCCCATGGACTTTGTATGGCTGCATGTAATTGCCTAGTCCAATGGATTGATAGGCCAGGTACTGTCTTTTGTTTTCGTTTGGCCATGTTTTGTGCGCAGTCACTAGGATTATGTGAGTTAATGTAGAGACAGTTTCATACTTCTCTGTGTTGCTGAAGTGGTAGGCTTTTTTGTTGGGCTGCGAGAGGTTGTGAGTTCGACTCTGAGGCAAGGCCCATGGACTTTGTATGGCTGCATGTAATTGCCTAGTCCAATGGATTGATAGGCCAGGTGCTTTCTTTTGCTTTTGTTTGGCCATGTTGTGTGCGCATTCACTAGGAATATGTGAATTAATGTAGAGTCAGTTTCACATTTCTCTTTGTTGGTGTAGTGGTAGGCTCTTTGCTTGGGCTGTGAGAGGTTGTGGGTTTGACTCTGAGGCAAGGCCCATGGACTTTTTATGGCTGCATGTAATTGCCTAGTCCAATGGACTTTGTTGCCTATGAGTTTCCATTGGATTGATAGGCCAGGTATTGACTTTTGCTTTCGTTTGGCCATGTTGTGTGGGCAGTCACTAGGATTATGTGAATTAATGTAGAGTCAGTTTCACATTTCTCTGTGTTGGTGTAGTGTTAGGCTCTTTGCTTGGGCTGCGAGAGGTTGTGGGTTTGACTCTGAGGCAAGGCCCATGGACTTTTTATGGCTGCATGTAATTGCCTAGTCCAATGGACTGTGTTGCCTATGAGTTTCCATTGGATTGATAGGCCAGGTACTGTCTTTTGTTTTCGTTTGGCCATGTTGTGTGCGCACTCTCTAGGATTATGTGAATTAATGTAGAGGCAGGTTCACATTTCTCTGTGTTGGTGTAGTGGTAGGCTCTTTGCTTGAGCTGCGAGAGGTTGTGGGTTTGACTCTGAGGCAAGGCCCATGGACTTTTTATGGCTGCATGTTATTGCCTAGTCCAATGGACTGTGTTGCCTATGAGTTTCCATTGGATTGATAAGCCAGGTACTGTCTTTTGCTTTTGTTTAGCCATGTTGTGTGCGCAGTCGGTAGGATTATGTGAATTAATGTAGAATCAGTTTCCAACTTCTCTGTGTTGGTTTAGTGGTAGGCTCTTTGCTTGTTCTCCAAGAGGTTGTGGGTTCGACTCTGAGGCAAGGCCCATGAACTTTGTATGGCTGCATGTATTTGCCTAGTCTAATGGACTGTGTTGCCTATGAGTTTCCATTGGATTGATAGGCCAGATAATGTCTTTTGCATTTGTTTCGCCATGTTGTGTGCACAGTCACTAGGATTATGTGAACTAATGTAAACTCAGTTTCCATCTTGTCTGTGTTGGTGTTTTGGAGGCTCTTTGCTTGGGCTGCGAGAAATTGTGGGTTTGACTCTGAGGCAAAGCCCATGGACTTTGTATGGCTGCATGTAATTGTTTAGTCCAATGGACTGTGTTGCCTATGAGTTTCCATTGGCTTGATAGGCCAGGTAATGTCTTTTGCTTTTGTTTGGCCATGTTGTGTGCGCAGTCGCTAGGAATATGTAAATTAATGTAGACGCAGCTTCCTACTTTTTTGTGTTGGTGTAGTTGTAAGCTCTTTGCTTGGGCTACAAGAGGTTGTGGGTTCGACTCTGAGGCAAGGCCCATGGACTTTGTATGGCTGCATGTAATTGCCTAGTCCAATTGATTGCTTTGCCTATGAGTTTCTATTGGATTTATAGGCCAGGTAATGTCTTTTGCTTTTGTTTGGCCATGTTGTGTGCGCAGTCACTAGGATTATGTGAATTAATGTAGAATCAGTTTTCCACTTCTCTGTGTTGGTGTATTTGTAGGCTCTTTGCTTGGGCTACAAGAGGTTGTGGGTTCGACTCTGGGGCAAGGCCCATGGGCTTTGTATGGCTGCATGTATTTGCCTAGTCTAATGGACTGTGTTGCCTATGAGTTTCCATTGGATTGATAGGCCAGGTATTTTCTTTTGTTTGGCCATGTTGTGTGCGCAGTCGGTAGGATTATGTGAATTAATGTAGAATCAGTTTCCCACTTCTCTGTGTTGGTGTAGTGGTAGGCTCTTTGCTTGGCTGCGAGAGGTTGTGGGTTTGACTCTGAGGCAAGGCCCATGGACTTTGTATGGCTGCATGTTATTGCCTAGTCCAATGGACTATGTTACCTATGAGTTTCAATTGGAATGATAGGCCAGGTACTGTCTTTTGCTTTTGTTTGGCCATGTTGTGTGCGCAGTCACTAGGATTATGTGAATTAATGTAGAATCATTCTCCTACTTCTCTGTGTTGGTGTAGTGGTAGGCTCTTTGCTTGGGCTTTGAGAGGTAGTGGTTTTGACTCTGAGGCAAGGCCCATGGACTTTGTATGGCTGCATGTTATTGCCTAGTCCAAAGGATTGCGTTGCCTATGAGTTTCCATTGGATTAATAGGCCAGGTACTGTCTTTTGCTTTTGTATGGCCATGTTGTGTGCGCAGTCACTAGGATTATGTGAATTAATGTAGAGTCATTCACCTAATTCTCTGTGTTGGTGTAGTGGTAGTCTCTTTGCTTAAGCTGCGAGAGGTTGTGGGTTCGACTCTGAGGCAAGGCCCATGGAGTTTGTATGGCTGCATGTAATCGCCTAGTTCAATTGACTGTGTTGCCTATGAGTTCCCATCGGATTGATAGGCCAGGTACTGTCTTTTGCTTTTGTTTGGCCATGTTGTGTGCGCAGTCACTAGGATTATGTGAACTAATGTAAACTCAGATTCCAATTTCTCTGTGTTGGTGTAGTGGTAGGCTCTTTGCTTGGGCTGCGAGATGTTGTGGGTTCGACTCTGAGGCAAGGCCCATGGAGTTTGTATGGCTGCTTGTAATCGCCTTGTTCAATTGACTGTGTTGCCTATGAGTTTCTATTGGCTTGATAGGCTAGGTAATGTCTTCTGCTTTTGTTTGGCCATGTTGTGTGCGCAGTCACTAGGATTATGTGAATTAATGTAGACGCAGCTTCCTACTTCTTTGTGTTTTTGTAGTTGTAGGCTCTTTGCTTGTTCTGCCAGAGGTTGTGGGTTTGACTCTGAGGCAAGGCCCATGGACTTTGTATGGCTGCATGTAATTGCCTAGTCCAATGGACTATGTTGCCTATGAGTTTCCATTGGATTGATAGGCCAGGTACTGCCTTTTGCTTTTGTTTGACCATGTTGTGTGCGCAGTCACTAGGGTTATGGGAATTAATGTAGAGTCAGTTTCCCACTTCTCTGTGTTGGTGTAGTGGTAGGCTCTTTGCTTGGGCTGCGAGATGTTGAGGGTTCGACTCTAATGCAAGGCTCATGGACTTTGAATGGCTGCATGTAATTGCTTAGTCCAATGGACTGTGTTGCCTATGAGTTTCTATTGGATTGATAGGCCAGTTACTGTCTTTTGTTTTCGTTTGGCCATGTTGTGTGCGCAGTCACTAGGATTATGTGAAATAATGTAGAGTCAGGTTTACATTTCTCTGTGTTGGTGTAGTGGTAGGCTCTTTGCTTGAGCTGCGAGAGGGAGCACAGAGAAGTAGAAGAATGATTCTACATTAATTCACATAATCCTAGTGACTGCGCACACAACATGGCCAAACAAAAGCAAAAGACAGTACCTGGCCTATCATTCCAATTGAAACTCATGGGTAACATAGTCCATTGGACTAGGCAATAACATGCAGCCATACAAAGTCCATGGGCCTTGCCTCAGAGTCGAACTCACAACCTCTCGCAGCCCAAGAAAAAAGCCTACCACTACAGCAACACAGAGAAGTGTGAACCTGACTCTACATTAATTCACATAATCCTAGTGACTGCGCACACAACATGGCCAAACAAAAGCAAAAGACAGTACCTGGCCCATCAATCCAATGGAAACTCATAGGCAACACAGTCCATTGGACTAGACAATTACCTGGAGACATACAAAGTCCATGGGCCTTGTCTCAGAGTCAAACCCACAACCTCTCGCAGCCAAGCAAAGAGCCTACAAATACACCAACACAGAGAAGTGGAAAACTGAGTTTACATTAGTTCACATAATCCTAGTGACTGTGCACACAACATGGCGAAACAAATGCAAAAGACATTATCTGGCCTATCAATCCAATGGAAACTCATAGGCAACACAGTCCATTAGACTAGGCAAATACATGCAGCCATAAAAAGTTCATGGGCCTTGCCTCAGAGTCGAACCCACAACCTCTTGGAGAACAAGCAAAGAGCCTACCACTAAACCAACACAGAGAAGTTGGAAACTGATTCTACATTAATTCACATAATCCTACCGACTGCGCACACAACATGGCTAAACAAAAGCAAAAGACAGTACCTGGCTTATCAATCCAATGGAAACTCATAGGCAACACAGTCCATTGGACTAGGCAATAACATGCAGCCATAAAAAGTCCATGGGCCTTGCCTCAGAGTCAAACCCACAACCTCTCGCAGCTCAAGCAAAGAGCCTACCACTACACCAACACAGAGAAATGTGAACCTGCCTCTACATTAATTCACATAATCCTAGTGAGTGCGCACACAACATGGCCAAACGAAAACAAAAGACAGTACCTGGCCTATCAATCCAATGGAAACTCATAGGCAACACAGTCCATTGGACTAGGCAATTACATGCAGCCATAAAAAGTCCATGGGCCTTGCCTCAGAGTCAAACCCACAACCTCTCGCAGCCCAAGCAAAGAGCCTAACACTACACCAACACAGAGAAATGTGAAACTGACTCTACATTAATTCACATATTCCTAGTGACTGCGCACACAACATGGCCAAACAAAAGCAAAAGAAAGCACCTGGCCTATCAATCCAATGGAAACTCATAGGCAACACAGTCCATTGGACTAGGCAATAACATGCAGCCATACAAAGTCCATGGGCCTTGCCTCAGAGTCGAACTCACAACCTCTCGCAGCCCAACAAAAAAGCCTACCACTTCAGCAACACAGAGAAGTATGAAACTGTCTCTACATTAACTCACATAATCCTAGTGACTGCGCACAAAACATGGCCAAACGAAAACAAAAGACAGTACCTGGCCTATCAATCCATTGGACTAGGCAATTACATGCAGCCATACAAAGTCCATGGGCCTTGCCTCAGAGTCAAACCCACAACCTCTGGCAGAACAAGCAAAGAGCCTACAACTACACCAACACAAAGAAGTAGGAAGCTGCGTCTACATTAATTCACATAATCCTAGTGAATGCGCACACAACATGGCCAAACAAAAGCAAAAGACATTACCTGGCCTATCAGGCCAATGGAAACTCATAGGCAACACAGTCCATTGAACTAGGCGATTACATGCAGCCATACAAAGTCCATGGGCCATGCCGCAGAGTCAAACCCACAACCTCTCGCAGCCAAGCAAAGCAGCTTCCACTAGACCAACACAGAGAAGTGGGAAACGGATTCTACATTAATTCACATAATCCTAGTGACTGCGCACACAACATGGCCAAACAAAAGCAAAAGACAATACCTGGCCTATCAATCCAATGGAAACTCGTAGGCAACACAGTCCATTGGACTTGGCAATTACATGCAGCCATACAAAGTCCATGGGCCTTGCCTCAGAGTCAAACCCACAACCTCTGGCAGAACAAGCAAAGAGCCTACAACTACACCAACACAAAGAAGTAGGAAGCTGCGTCTACATTAATTCACATAATCCTAGTGAATGTGCACACAACATGGCCAAACAAAAGCAAAAGACATTACCTGGCCTATCAAGCCAATGGAAACTCATAGGCAACACAGTCCATTGAACTAGACAATTACATGGAGACATACAAAGTCCATGGGCCTTGCCTCAGAGTCAAACCCACAACCTCTCGCAGGCAAGCAAAGAGCCTACCACTACACCAACACAGATAAGTGGGAAACTGATTCTACATTAATTCACATAATCCTACCGACTGCGCACACAACATGGCCAAACAAAAGACAATACCTGGCCTATCAATCCAATGGAAACTCATAGGCAACACAGTCCATTAGACTAGGCAAATACATGCAGCCATACAAAGTTCATGGGCCTTGCCTCAGAGTCGAACCCACAACTTCTTGGAGAACAAGCAAAGAGCCTACCACTAAATCAACACAGAGAAGTTGGAAACCGACTCTACATTAATTCACATAATCCTAGTGACTGCGCACACAACATGGGAAAACAAAAGCAAAAGACAGTACCTGGCCTATCAATCCAATGGAAACTCATAGGTAACACAGTACATTATCATAGGCAATTAAATGCAGCCATACAAAGCCCATGGGCCTTGCCCCAGAGTCGAACCCACAACCTCTCGTAGCCCAAGCAAAGAGCCTACCAATACACCAACACAGAGAAGTGAAAAACTGATTCTACATTAATTCACATAATCCTAGTGACTGCGCACACAACATGGCCAAACAAAAGCAAAAGACAGTACCTGGCCTATCAATCCAATAGAAACTCATAGGCAAAGCAATCAATTGGACTAGGCAATTACATGCAGCCATACAAAGTCCATGGGCCTTGCCTCAGAGTCGAACCCACAACCTCTTGTAGCCCAAGCAAAGAGCCTACCACTACACCAACACAGAGAAGAGCGAAACTGACTCAACATAAATTCACATAATCCTAGTGACTGCGCACACAACATGGCCAAACAAAAGCAAAAGACAGTCCCTGGCCTATCAATCCAATGGAAACTCATATACAACATAGTCCATTGGACTAGGCAATTACATGCAGCCATACAAAGTCCATGGGCCTTGCCTCAGAGTCAAACCCACAACCTCTGGCAGAACAAGCAAAGAGCTTACAACTACACCAACACAAAAAAGTAGGAAGGTGCGTCTACATTAATTCACATATTCCTAGAGACTGCGCACACAACATGGCCAAACAAAAGCAAAAGACATTACCTGGCCTATCAAGCCAATGGAAACTCATAGGCAACACAGTCCATTGAACTAGGCAATTACATGCAGCCATACAAAGTCCATGGGCCTTGCCTCAGAGTCAAACCCACAACCTCTCGCAGCCAAGCAAAGCGCCTTCCACTACACCAACACAGAGAAGTGGGAAACTGATTCTACATTAATTCACATAATCCTACCGACTTCGCACACAACATAACCAAACAAAAGACATTACCTGGCCTATCAGTCCAATGAAAACTCATAGGCAACACAGTACATTGGACTAGGCAATTACATGCAGCCATACAAAGTCTATGGGCTTTGCCTCAGAGTCAAACCCACATTTTCTCGCAGCCCAAGCAAAGAGCCTACCACTACACCAACACAGAGAAGTTGAAAACTGAGTTTACATTAGTTCACATAATCCTAGTGACTGCGCACACAACATGGCCAAACAAAAGCAAAAGGTAGTACCTGGCCTATCAATCCAATAGGAACTCATAGGTAACACAGTCAACTAAAATAGGCAATTACATGCAGCCATACAAACTCCATGGGCCTTGCCTCAAAGTCGACCCAACAACCTTTCGCAGCTTAAGCAAAGAGACTACCACTACACCAACACAGAGAAGTAGGTAAATGACTCTACATTAATTCACATAATCCTAGTGACTGCGCACACAACATGGCCAAACAAATGCAAAAGATATTATCTGGCCTATCAATCCAATGAAATCATAGGCAACATAGTCCATTAGACTAAGCAAAGTAATACAAAGTTAATGGGCCTTGCCTCAGAGTCGAACCCACAACCTCTTGGAGAACAAGCAAAGAGCCTACCACTAAACCAACACAGAGAAGTTGGAAACAGACTCTACATTAATTCACAGAATCCTAGTGACTGCGCACACAACATGGCCAAACAAAAGCAAAAGACAGTACCTGGCCTATCAATCCAATGGAAACTCAAAGCTAACACAGTACATTGGACTAGGCAATTAAATGCAGCCATACAAAGTCCATGGGCCTTGCATTAGAGTCGAACCCACAACCTCTCGCAGCCCAAGCAAGGAGCCTACCACTACACCAACACAGAGAAGTGGGATACTGATTCTACATTAATTCAAATAATCCTACTGACTGCGCACACAACATGGCCAAACAAAAGACAATACCTGGCCTATCAATTCAAAGGAAACTCATAGGCAACACAGTCCATTGGACTTGGCAATTACATGCAGCCATACAAAGTCCATGGGCTTTGCCTCAGAGTCAAACCCACAATTTCTCGCAGCCCAAGTTAATAGCCTACGATTACACCAACACAGAGAAGTTGGAAACTGAGTTTACATTAGTTCACATAATCCTAGTGACTGCGCACACAACATGGCCAAACAAAAGACAATACCTGGCCTATCAATTCAATGGAAACTCATAGGCAACACAGTCAATTGAACTAGGCAATTACATGCTGCCATACAAACTCCATGTGCTTTGCCTCAGAGTCGAACCCACAACCTCTCACAGCTTAAGCAAAGAGACTACAACTACACCAACACAGAGAAGTAGGTGAATGACTCTACATTAATTCACATAATCCTAGTGACTGCGAACACAACATGGCCAAACAAAAGCAAAAGACAGTACCTGGCCTATCAATCCAATTGAAACTCATAGGCAACATAGTCCATTGGACTAGGCAATAACATGCAGCCATACAAAGTCCATGGGCCTTGCCTCAAAGTCTAACTCACAACCTCTCGCAGCTCAAGCAAAGAGCCTACCACTACACCAACACAGAGAAATGTGAACCTGACTCTACATTAATTCACATAATCCTAGTGACTGCGAACACAACATGGCCAAACATAAGCAAAAGGCAGTACCTGGCCTATCAATCCAATGGGAACTCATACGCAACACAGTCAATTGAACTACGCAATTACATGCAGCCATACAAACTCCATGGGCCTTGCCTCAGAGTCGAACCCACAACCTCTCGCAGCTTAAGCAAAGAGCCTACCCCTAAACCAACACAGAGAAGTGGGAAACTGATTCTACATTAATTCACATAATCCTACCGACTGCGCACACAACACGGCCAAACAAAAGACAATACCTGGCCTATCAATTCAATGGAAACTCATAGGCAACACAGTCCATTGGACTAGGCAATTACATGCAGCCATACAAAGTCCATGGGCTTTGCCTAAAAGTCAAACCCACAACTTCTCGCAGCCCAAGCAAAGAGCCTACCACTACACCAACACAGAGAAGTTGGTAACTGAGTTTACATTAATTCACATAATCCTAGTGACTGCGCACACAACATGGCCAAACAAAAGCAAAAGACAGTACCTGGCCTATCAATCCAATGGAAAATCATAGGCAACACAGTCAATTGGACTAGACAATTACATGGAGACATACAAAGTCCATGGGCCTTTCCTCAGAGTCAAACCCACAACCTCTCGCAGCCAAGCAAAGAGCCTACCACTACACCAACACAGAGAAGTGGGAAACTGATTCTACATTAATTCACATAATCCTACCGACTGCGCACACAACATGGCCAAACAAAAGACAACACCTGGCCTATCAATCCAATGGAAACTCATAGGCAACACAGTCCATTAGACTAGGCAAATACATGCAGCCATATAAAGTTCATGGGCCTTGCCTCAGAGTCGAACCCACATCCTCTTGGAGAACAAGCAAAGAGCCTACCACTAATCCAACACAGAGAAGTTGGAAATCGACTCTACATTAATTCACATAATCCTAGTGACTGCGCACACAACATGGCCAAACAAAAGCAAAAGACATTACCTGGCCTATCAATCCAATGTAAACTCATAGGTAACACAGTACATTACTAGGATTATGTGAATTAATGTAGAGTCAGGTTCACATTTCTCTGTGTTGGTGTAGTGGTAGGCTCTTTGCTTGAGCTGCGAGAGTTTGTGAGTTAGACTTTGAGGCATGGCCCATGGACTTTGTATGGCTGCATGTTATTGCCTAGTCCAATGGACTATGTTGCCTATGAGTTTCAATTGGATTGATAGGCAAGGTACTGTCTTTTGCTTTTGTTTGGCCATGTTGTGTTCGCAGTCACTAGGATTATGTGAATTAATGTAGAGTCATTCACCTACTTCTCTGTGTTGGTGTAGTTGTAGTCTCTTTGTTGCTTATGAGTTTCAATTTGATTGATAGGCCAGGTACTGTCTTTTGCTTTTGTTTGGCCATGTTATGTGCGCAGTCACTAGGATTATGTGAATTAATGTAGAGTCATTCACCTTCTTCTCTGTGTTGGTGTAGTGGTAGTCTCTTTGCTTAAACTGCGAGAGGTTGTGGGTTCGACTCTGAGGCAAAGCCCATGGAGTTTGTATGGCAGCATGTAATTGCCTAGTTCAATTGACTGTGTTGCCTATGAGTTTCCATTGAATTGATAGGCCAGGTATTGTCTTTTGTTTGGCCATGTTGTGTGCGCAGTCACTAGGATTATGTGAACTAATGTAAACTCAGTTTCCAACTTCTCTGTGTTGGTGTAATCGTAGGCTATTTCCTTGGGCTGCGAGAAATTGTGGGTTTGACTCTGAGGCAAAGCCCATGGACTTTGTATGGCTGCATGTAATTGCCAAGTCCAATGGATTGTGTTGCCTATGAGTTTCCTTTGAATTGATAGGCCAGGTATTGTCTTTTGTTTGGCCATGTTGTGTGCGCAGTCGGTAGGATTATTTGAATTAATGTAGAAACAGTTTCCCACTTCTCTGTGTTGGTGTAGTGGTAGGCTCTTTGCTTGGGCTGCGAGAGGTTGTGGGTTCGACTCTAATGCAAGGCCCATGGACTTTGTATGTCTCCATGTAATTGTCTAGTCCAATGGACTGTGTTGCCTATGAGTTTCCATTGGTTTGATAGGCCAGGTACTGTCTTTTGCTTTTGTTTGGCCATGTTGTGTGCGCAGTCACTAGGATTCTGTGAATTAATGTAGAGTTTGTTTCCAACTTCTCTGTGTTGGTTTAGTGGTAGGCTCTTTGCTTGTTCTCCAAGAGGTTGTGGGTTCGACTCTGAGGCAAGGCCCATTAACTTTGTATGGCTGCATATATTTGCTTAGTCTAATGGACTATGTTGCCTATGATTTCATTGGATTGATAGGCCAGATAATGTCTTTTGCATTTGTTTGGCCATATTGTGTGCGCAGTCTCTAGGATTATGTGAATTAATGTAGAGTCCTTTACCTACTTCTCTGTGTTGGTGTAGAGGTAGTCTTTTTGCTTAAGCTGCGAAAGGTTGTTGGTTCGACTTTGAGGCAAGGCCCATGGAGTTTGTATGGATGCATGTAATTGCCTATTTCAGTTGACTGTGTTACCTATGAGTTCCTATTGGATTGATAGGCCAGGTACTACCTTTTGCTTTTGTTTGGCCATGTTGTGTGCGCAGTCACTAGGATTATGTGAACTAATGTAAACTCAGTTTTCAACTTCTCTGTGTTGGTGTAGTGGTAGGCTCTTTTCTTGGGCTGCGAGAAAATGTGGGTTTGACTCTGAGGCAAAGCCCATAGACTTTGTATGGCTGCATGTAATTGCCTAGTCCAATGAACTGTGTTGCCTATGAGTTTTCATTGGACTGATAGGCCAGGTATTGTCTTTTGTTTGGTTATGTTGTGTGCGAAGTCGGTAGGATTATGTGAATTAATGTAGAATCAGTTTCCCACTTCTCTGTGTTGGTGTAGTGGAAGGCGCTTTGCTTGGCTGCGAGAAGTTGTGGGTTTGACTCTGAGGCAAGGCCCATGGACTTTGTATGGCTGCATGTAATTGCCTAGTTCAATGGACTGTGTTGCCTATGAGTTTCCATTGGCTTGATAGGCCAGGTAATGTCTTTTGCTTCTGTTTGGCCATGTTGTGTGCGCAGTCACTAGGATTATGTGAATTAATGTAGATGCAGCTTCCTACTTCTTTGTGTTGGTGTGGTTGTAGGCTCTTTGCTTGTTCTGCCAGAGGTTGTGGGATAGACTCTGAGGCAAGGCCCATGGACTCTGTATGGCTGCATGTAATTGCCTAGTCCAATGGATGGGGTTGCCTCTGAGTTTCCATTGGATTGATAGGCCAGGTACTGTCTTTTGCTTTTGTTTGGCCATGTTGTGTGCGCAGTCACTAGGATTATGTGAGTTAATGTAGAGTCAGTTTCACACTTCTCCGTGTTGCTGTAGTGGTAGGCTTTTTTCTTGGGCTGCGAGAGGTTGTGAGTTCGACTCTGAGGCAAGGCCCATGGACTTTTTATGGCTGCATGTAATTGCATAGTCCAATGGACTATGTTACCTATGAGATTCCATTGGATTGATAGGCCAGGTGCCTTCTTTTGCTTTTGTTTGGCCATGTTTTGTGCGCAGTCACTAGGATTATGTGAATTAATGTTGAGTCAGTTTCCCACTTCTCTGTGTTGGTGTAGTGGTAGGCTCTTTGCTTGGGCTGGGAGAGGTTGTGAGTTCGACTCAAATGCAAGGCTCATGGACTTTGTATGGCTGCATCTAATTGCCTAGTCCAAAGGACTGTGTTGCCTATGAGTTTCCATTGGATTGATAGGCCAGGTATTGACTTTTGCTTTCGTTTGGCCATGTTGTGTGCGCAGTCACTAGGATTATGTGAATTAATATAGAGTCAGTTTCACATTTCTCTGTGTTGGTGTAGTGGTAGGCTCTTTGCTTGAGCTGCGAGAGGTTGTGGATTTGACTCTGAGGCAAGGCCCTTGGACTTTTTATGGCTGCATGTAATTGCCTAGTATAATGGACTGTGTTGCCTATGAGTTTCCATTGGATTGATAGGCCAGGTATTGACTTTTGCTTTCGTTTGGCCATGTTGTGTGCGCAGTCACTAGGTTTATGTGAATTAATGTAGAGTCAGGTTCACATTTCTCTGTGTTGGTGTAGTAGTAGGCTCTTTGCTTAAACTGCGAGAGGTTGTGAGTTCGACTTTGAGGCAAGGCCCATGGACATTGTATGGCTGCATGTTATTGCCTAGTCCAATGGACTATGTTGCTTATGAGCTTCAATTGGATTGATAGGCCAGATACTGTCTTTTGCTTTTGTTTGGCCATGTTGTGTGCGCAGTCACTAGGATTATGTGAATTAATGTAGAGTCATTCACCTACTTCTCTGTGTTGGTTTAGTGGTAGGCTCTTTGCTTGTTCTCCAAGAGGTTGTGGGTTCGACTCTGAGGCAAGGCCCATGAACTTTGTATGGCTGCATGTATTTGCCTAGTCTAATGGACTGTGTTGCCTATGAGTTTCTATTGGATTGATAGGCCAGATAATGTCTTTTGCATTTGTTTGGCCATGTTGTGTGCACAGTCACTAGGATTATGTGAACTAATGTAAACTCTGTTACCAACGTCTCTGTGTTGGTGTAGTGGTAGGCTCTTTGCTTGGGCTGCGAGAAATTGTGGGTTTGACTCTGAGGCAAAGCCCATGGACTTTGTATGGCTGCATGTAATTGTCTTGTCCAATGGACTGTGTTGCCTATGAGTTTCCACTGGTTTGATAGGCCAGGTAATGTCTTTTGCTTTTGTTTGGCCATGTTGTGTGCGCAGTCACTAGGAATATGTGAATTAATGTAGACGCAGCTTCCTACTTTTTTGTGTTGGTGTAGTTGTAAGCTCTTTGCTTGTTCTGCCAGAGGTTGTGGGTTTGACTCTGAGGCAAGGCCCATGGACTTTGTATGGCTGCATGTAATTGCCTAGTCCAATGGACTATGTTGTCTATGAGTTTCCATTGGATTGATAGGCCAGGGACTGTCTTTTGCTTTTGTTTGGCCATGTTGTGTGCGCAGTCACTAGGATTATGTGAATTTATGTTGAGTCAGTTTCGCTTTTCTCTGTGTTGGTGTAGTGGTAGGCTCTTTGCTTGGGCTGAGAGAGGTTGTGGGTTTGACTCTGAGACAAGGCCCATGGACTTTGTATGGCTGCATGTAATTGCCTAGTCCAATTGATTGCGTTGCCTATGAGTTTCCATTGGATTGATAGGCCAGGTACCGTCTTTTGCTTTTGTTTGGCCATGTTGTGTGCGCAGTCACTAGGATTATGTGAATTAATGTAGAATCTGTTTTCCACTTCTCTGTGTTGGTGTATTGGTAGGCTCTTTGCTTGGGCTACGAGAGGTTGTGGGTTTGACTCTGGGGCAAGGCCCATGGGCTTTGTATGGCTGCATGCAATTGCCTAGTCCAATGTACTGTGTTACCTATGAGTTTACATTGGATTGATAGGCCAGGTAATGTCTTTTGCTTTTGTTTGGCCATGTTGTGTGCGCAGTCACTAGGATTATGTGAATTAATGTAGAGTCAGTTTCCAACTTCTCTGTGTTGGTTTAGTGGTAGGCTCTTTGCTTGTTCTCCAAGAGGATGTGGGTTCGACTCTGAGGCAAGGCCCATGAACTTTGTATGGCTGCATGTATTTGACTAGTCTAATGGACTGTGTTGCCTATGAGTTTCCATTGGATTGATAGGCCAGGTATTGTCTTTTGTTTGGCCATGTTGTGTGCGCAGTCGGTAGGATTATGTGAATTAATGTAGAATCAGTTTCCCACTTCTCTGTGTTGGTGTAGTGGTAGGCTCTTTGCTTGGGCTGCGAGAAGTTGTGGGTTTGACTTTTAGGCAAAGCCCATGGACTTTGTATGGCTGCATGTAATTGCCTAGTCCAATGGACTGTGTTGCCAATGAGTTTCCATTGAATTGATAGGCCAGGTATTGTCTTTTGTTTAGCCATGTTGTGTGCGCAGTCGGTAGGATTATGTGAATTAATGTAGAAACAGTTTCCCACTTCTCTGTGTTGGTGTAGTGGTAGGCTCTTTGCTTGGCTGCGAGAGGTTGAGGGTTTGACTCTGAGGCAAGGCCCATGGACTTTGTATGTCTCCATGTAATTTTCTAGTCCAATGGACTGTGTTGCCTATGAGTTTCCATTGGATTGATAAGCCAGGTACTGACTTTTGCTTTTGTTTGGCCATGTTGTGTGCGCAGTCGGTAGGATTATGTGAATTAATGTAGTACCAGTTTCTCACTTTTCTGTGTTGGTGTAGTAGTAGGCTCTTTGCTTGGCTGCGCGAGGTTGTGGGTTTGACTCTGAGGCAAGGCCCATGGACTTTGTATGTCTCCATGTAATTGTCTAGTCCAATGGACTGTGTTGCCTATGAGTTTCCATTGGATTGATAGGCCAGGTACTGTCATTTGCTTTTGTTTGGCCATGTTGTGTGCGCAGTCACTAGGATTATGTGAATTAATGTAGAGTCAGTTCCCAACTTCTCTGTGTTGGTTTAGGGGTAGGCTCTTTGCTTAAGCTGCGAGAGGTTGTGGGTTCGACTCTGAGGCAAGGCCCATGGAGTTTGTATGGCTGCATATAATTGCGTAGTTCAATTGACTGTGTTGCCTATGAGTTCCCATTGGATTGATAGGCCAGGTACTGCCTTTTGCTTTTGTTTGGCCATGTTGTGTGCGCAGTCACTAGGATTATGTGAATTAATGTAGAGTCTGGTTCACATTTCTCTGTGTTGGTGTAGTGGTAGGCTCTTTGCTTGAGCTGCGAGAGGTTGTGAGTTCGACTTTGAGGCAAGGCCCATGGACGTTGTATGGCTGCATGTTATTGCCTAGTCCAATGGACTATGTTGCCTATGAGTTTTAATTGGAATGATAGGCCAGGTACTGTCTTTTGCTTTTGTTTGGCCATGTTGTGTGCGCAGTCACTAGGATTATGTGAATTAATGTAGAGTCAGTTTCACACTTCTCTGTGTTGCTGTAGTGGTAGGCTTTTTTCTTGGGCTGCGAGAGGTTGTGAGTTTGACTCTGAGGCAAGGCCCATGGACTTTGTATGGCTGCATGTAATTGCCTAGTCCAATGGACTGTGTTGCCAATGAGTTTCCATTGGATTGATAGGCCAGGTACTGTCTTTTGCTTTCGTTTGGCCATGTTGTGTGCGCAGTCACTAGGATTATTTGAGTTAATGAAGAGTCAGTTTCAAACTTCTCTGTGTTGGTGTAGTGGTAGGCTCTTTGCTTTGGCTGCGAGAAGTTGTGGGTTTGACTTTGAGGCAAGGCCCATGGACTTTGAATGGCTGCATGTAATTGCCTAGTCCAATTGATTGCTTTGCCTATGAGTTTCTATTGGATTGATAGGCCAGGTACTGTCTTTTTCTTTTGTTTGGCAATGTTGTGTGCGCAGTCACTAGGATTATGTGAAATAATGTAGAGTCAGGTTTACATTTCTCTGTGTTGGTGTAGTGGTAGGCTCTTTGCTTGAGCTGCGAGAGGTTGTGAGTTCGACTTTGAGGCAAGGCCCATGGACTTTGAATGGCTGCATGTAATTGCCTAGTCCAATTGATTGCTTTGCCTATGAGTTTCTATTGGATTGATAGGCCAGGTACTGTCTTTTTCTTTTGTTTGGCAATGTTGTGTGCGCAGTCACTAGGATTATGTGAATTAATGTAGAGTCATTCACCTACTTCTCTGTGTTGGTGTAGTGGTAGTCTCTTTGCTTAAGCTGCAAGAGGTTGTGGGTTCGACTCTGAGGCAAGGCCCCTGGAGTTTGTATGGCTGCATGTAATTGCCTATTTCAATTAACTGTTTTGCCTATGAGTTCCCATTGGATTGATAGGCCAGGTACTGTCTTTTGCTTTTGTTTGGCCATGTTGTGTGCGCAGTCACTAGGATTATGTGAACTAATGTAAACTCAGTTTCCAACTTCTCTGTCTTGGTGTAGTGGTAGGCTCTTTGCTTGGGCTGCGAGAAATTGTGGGTTTGACTCTGAGGCAAAGCCCATGGACTTTATATGGCTGCGTGTAATTGCCTAGTCCAATGGACTGTGTTGCCTATGAGTTTCCATTGGATTGATTGGCCAGGTATTATCTTTTGTTTGGTTATGTTGTGTGCGCAGTCGGTAGGATTATGTGAATTAATGTAGAATCAGTTTCCCAGTTCTCTGTGTTGCTGTAGTGGAAGGCTCTTTGCTTAGCTGCAAGAGGTTGTGGGTTTGACTCTGAGGCAAGGCCCATGGAGTTTGTATGGCTGCATGTAATTGCCTAGTTCAATTAACTGTGTTGCCTATGAGTTCCCATTGGATTGATAGGCCAGGTACTGTCTTTTGCTTTTGTTTGGCCATGTTGTGTGCGCAGTCACTAGGATTATGTGAATTAATGTAGACGCAGCTTCCTACTTCTTTGTGTTGGTGAAGTTGTAGGCTCTTTGCTTGTTCTGCCAGAGATTGTGGGTATGACTCTGAGGCAAGGCCCATGGACTTTGTATGGCTGCATGTAATTGCGTAGTCCATTGGACTATGTTGTCTATGAGTTTCCATTGGATTGATAGGCCAGGGACTGTCTTTTGTTTTTGTTTGGTCATGTTGTGTGCGCAGTCACTAGGATTATGTGAATTAATGTAGAGTCATTCTCTTCTCTGTGTTGGTGTAGTGGTAGGCTCTTTCCTTGGGTTACAGGAAGTTGTGGGTTTGACTTTGAGGCAAAGCCCATGGACTTTGTATGGTTGAATGTAATTGCCTAGTCCAATGGACTGTGTTGCCTATGAGTTTTCATTGAATGAATAGGCCAGGTATTGTCTTTTGTTTGGCCATGTTGTGTGCGCATTCGGTAGGATTATGTGAATTAATGTAGAATCAGTTTCCCACTTCTCTGTGTTAGTGTAGTGGTAGGCTTTTTGCTTGGCTGCGAGAAGTTGTGGGTTTGACTCTGAGGCAAGGCCCATGGACTTTGTATGTCTCCATGTAATTGTCTAGTCCAATGGACTGTGTTGCCTATGAGTTTCCATTGGATTGATAGGCCAGGTACTGTCTTTTGCTTTTGTTTGGCCATGTTGTGTGCGCAGTCACTAGGATTATGTGAATTAATGTAGAAATGGTTTTCCACTTCTCTGTGTTGGTGTATTGGTAGGCTCTTTGCCTTGGCTATGAGAGGTTGTGGGTTTGACTCTGGGGCAAGGTCCATGGGCTTTGTATGGCTGCATGTAATTGCCTAGTCCAATGTACTGTGTTACCTATGAGTTTCCGTTGGACTGATAGGCCACGTACTGTCTTTTGCTTTTGTTTGGCCATGTTGTGTGCGCAGTCACTAGGATTATGTTAATTAATGTAGAGTCGGTTTCCAACTTCTCTGAGTTGGTTTAGTGGTAGGCTCTTTGCTTGTTCTCCAAGAGGTTGTGGGTTCGACTCTGAGGCAATGCCCATGAACTTTACATGGCTGCATGTAAGTGCCTAGTCTAATGGACTGTGTTGCCTATGAGTTTCCATTGGATTGATAGGCCAGATAATGTCTTTTGCATTTGTTTGGCCATGTTGTGTGCGTAGTCACTAGGATTATGTGAATTAATGTAGAGTCATTCACCTACTTCTCTGTGTTGGTGTAGTGGTAGGCTCTTTGCCCTGGCTACGAGAGTTTTTGGGTTCGACTCTGGGGCAAGACCCATGGGCTTTGTATGGCTGCATGTAATTGCCTGGTCCAATGTACTGTGTTACCTATGAGTTTCTATTGGATTGATAGGCTAGGTACTGTCTTTTGCTTTTGTTTGGCCATGTTGTGTGCGCAGTCACTAGGATTATGTTAATTAATGTAGAGTCGGTTTCCAACTTCACTGAGTTGGTTTAGTGGTAGGCTCTTTGCTTGTTCTCCAAGAGGTTGTGGGTTCGACTCTGAGGCAAGGCCCATGAACTTTGTTTGGCTGCATGTAATTGCCTAGTCTAATGGACTGTGTTGCCTATGAGTTTCCATTTGATTGAATGGCCAGGTACTGTCTTTTGTTTTCGTTTGGCCATGTTGTGTGCGCAGTCACTAGGATTATGTGAATTAATGCTATTGGATTTTTCAAGTCAGTATTCACACAGCAGTTTCTGCTATTTCATGTATTCCCCTTACATAGTCACTGGTGTGCATACCTTATCTCCCCATAGTGATGTTTTTTTAGGTTTTTGCACCCAGTTCGGACTTAGAATGGTGTTCCAAACGTTATTCCTATTTGTTAGTATTTTTTCGTTTGTGAACCCTCCCCAACCACACCTATTGCCAATCCATATCATACGCATAAATAGCCTGGGTCTCAGCTTCCCATACACGGTAGGTTTTTTAACTGCATGAGAGGACACACACAAGCTAGGGACCCCAACGTAGAGAAATACTTTGGCGTAGTGTTGGGGCTCTATTGCATTGATCAATTCAGTAGCTAAATTTCTCTTGATTCATATGTTCATGGCAGTAATGCAGATTCCATTTTTCACATATTCACTCTTGCATATAGCTATTGAATTTTTCAAGTCAGTATTCACACAGCAGTTTCTGCTATTTCATGTATTCCCCTTACATAGTCACTGGTGTGCATACCTTATCTCCCCATAGTGCCTGGGATCTGACCCAGACACTAGCAGTTTTGCACTCCTACCCAAAACTGGGCTGTTCCCTGAACTCACTACCTCCACGGTTCAACTCTTAACTGAACTTCAACTAACTAACTGGTTTTCCCACCTCCAGGCCTGTGAACTCCTTGGTGGGTGGGGCCAACCGCCTGGCACCGCCCCACCTGGTGTGGACATCAGCCCCTGGAGGGAGGCAACAACGGTTTTGTGTCTGACTAGTGTAACTATCCGGGAAAGGGGGTGTGTGTGTGTGTTATGTCTGTGACTAACTGGCTAGTCCAGGGCGTCACACTTGCACCCCCTTCTTGTGATGTGAAGGTGTGTAGTCAGTGCCTACGTGTAATTCCTGACACCACTCCTCTGGCTGACTTGGTGAGCTGTCACTGACTGGGTGGGGTGCAGTAATGGTGGATGCTGCTGCTGCTTGGATAGCATGTGTATCTACTGTGAACAGCTTATCAATGGTGGCAAATCGGGGCAGCTTAACCTCTTGCTCTCCGCAGTTCAACACTCTCACGCGCACTCTTCCCTTCCGTATTAATGAATAAAACTGTGATATAAATAGTATATAGATACCCCACAAATGCAGATAAAGGTAGGTTATGGGAAAAGGGAGAAGAGGGAAACAGGAAAATAGTGTAATAAAGTATACCTTCCAGGGGGGAGAGGAAATGGCAGCACAGCCAGTGGAGGTGAAGCAAGGGGAAGCCTGCAACTAAATTGTTGAGAGCATTATCACATGGTGACTGAGCCTGATTGTAACGGGAGCATAGAGGTGCCGATCCTGTCTTACCTGCGTTGGTGTAGAAGTGGGTTTCCAGTGGTGGAGTCAGCTGTGTGCAGTGGTGGCTGTGGGTTCTTTTATGTGCGACCGTAGTAATAGCTGCGCCCACTTCCTGTATGGGAGTGGAATGCAGTGAGGCTAATGGAACGCACGTCCACGTGCCGCGCCCCTGAAGGTAATACCGATCATTGAATACAAAAAAATTTCTCATACTACTGTATGGGGGTCCCTATATTTAATATGATATCCAAGCCACAGCATCCACCGTTACTTCACCACACCCATTCAGTGACAGCTCACCAAGTCAACCAGAGGAGTGGTGTAAGGAATTACACGTAGGCACTGACTCCACACCTTCACATCACAAGAAGCGGGTCCACAGGGTAGTGCAAGAATACGAGCAAGTCTTCAGCAAACATCCGCTAGACTTTGGGAGAATAAAAGGGGTCCATATTCATGGTTTAAGAACTTGGGTTCTAACGTGCCCAGAGTATGCTCCACTCTATGCTCCCTTTACAATCAGGCTCAGTCACCATGTGATAACGCTCTCAACTCTTTAGTTGCAGGCTTCCTTTTGCTTCACCTCCACTGGCTGTGCTGCCATTTCCTCTCACCCCCAGAAGGTATACTTTATTACACTATTTTCCTCTTTCCCTGTTCCCCCTTTTCCCATAACCTACCTTTATTTACAATTGTGGGGTATCTATATGATATTTACATCATAGTTTTATTCATTAGTGCGGAAGGGAAGAGTGCCCGTGAGAGTGTTAAACTGCGGAGAGCAGGAGGTTAAGCTGCCCCGACTTGCCACCATTGATAAGCTGTTCACAGTAGATACACATGCTATCCAAGTAGCAGCATCCACTATTACTGCACCCCACCCAGTCAGTGACTGCTCACCAAGTCAGCCAGAGGAGTGGTGTAAGGAATTACACGTAGGCACTGACTCCACACCTTCACATCACAAGAAGCGGGTCCACAGGGTAGTGCAAGAATACGAGCGAGCAAGTCTTCAGCAAACATCCGCTAGATTTTGGGGGAATAAAAGGGGTCCAACACTACATCCCCACAGGTGCACACCCACCCATCAAAGAGAGCTATAAGCCAATACCACCTTCACATTACCAGTGTACCAAGGACATGTTGAGCAACATGAAGGCGGCTGGGGTTATCCGTGACAGTTGTAGCCTTTGGGCAGCTCCGTTGGTATTGTTAAAGAAGAAGGACAGCACCACTCCCCCGTATTGAGGAATCGCTAGCTGCATTGAGAACTGCAAATTATTTTTCTACCCTTGATCTCACTAGTCACTATTGGCTAGTGTCCGTTGCTGAGGCAGACCGGGGGAAGACCGCCTTTGCCACCCCTATGGCGCTGGAGGTCGGCAGACTGTTGTTCAAAAGCAGTGTCTGACGAACAAATTTGCTTCATCCTGAGGAACTGGCCAGTCGGTACGGCCCGGATGGTGGAGGGGGTATGAGCAGAAGAAGCATGCAGCAGTGCGTTGACTGATGTTTCCTTCCTATGGACGTCGGTCTGAACAATTCGCTCAGAACCGAATGAAATTTTAATATCCAGGAAGTCAACGCAACTGCTGCTATGCTTATGCGTCAATCTGATGTTAAAGGTGTTGTTATTAAGTTCCTCCATAAATGTCTCGAGCTGCTCCACAGTGCCCTGCCAAAAAATCAAAATATCATCAATATACCTTAGCCAGCACTGCACATGGGCGCCAGCCCCTGCACCTCCGTCACCAAAAACCAACCAATCCCAGTACCTCTGCCTTCTATCTAGGTGCCTTGAGTTATGTCCTGTAAACTGTCACAGCGACCCAGACACACATGTGTAGTAGGGGAATATCCCTGCTGAGATGCCAGTGCTAGAGCACTCGTTTGCTGTGGAGTTGAACGCTATGTGAGCAGTTCTTACCTTCAATGAGCAGAAGTCTCTTTTTTCAGATTTCAATATCTCTGTGGGTATCTGGCAGAAATATGGAATACTCTTTACTGCTAAGACCCTGTACACCACTCCCACTAAAGGGGGCTTTACACGCTGCGACATCGCTAATGCGGAGTCGTTGGGGTCACGGAATTTGTGACGCACATCCGGCCGCATTAGCGATGTTGCTGCGTGTGACACCGATGAGCGATTTTGCATCGTTGCAAAAACGTGCAAAATCGCTCATCGGTGACATGGGTCTCCATTCTCGATTATCGTTACTGCAGCAGTAACGATGTAGTTCGTCGCTCCTGCGGCAGCACACATCACTCCGTGTGACACCGCAGAAACGAGGAACCTCTCCTTACCTGCCTCCCAGCCGCTATGAGGAAGGAAGGAGGTGGGCGGGATGTTCCGGCCACTCATCTCCGCCCCTCCGCTGCTATTGGGCGGTCGCTCAGTGACGTCGCTGTGACGCCGCACGGACCGCCCCCTTAGAAAGGAGGCGGTTCGCCGGTCACAGCGACGTCGCCGGTCAGGTAAGTATGTGTGACGGGTCTGGTCGGTGTTGTGCGGCATGGGCAGCGATTTACCCGTGTCGCGCAACAGATGGGGCGGGTACCCACACTAGCGATATCGGGACCGATATCGCAGTGTGTAAAGTAGCCTTTAGTCACATGACCAAGACTGTATCTGTGTCCCTACAACACACTTGAGACAAATGTGTGTGTGAGCCTGCATTGTGGGGTATATATAATATATTATAGAGCTGGGAAGGATCATTCTAAGCAGTGAGCTGTTCCAGTATTTGTAGGAAAATACCCAGTAGAAGCATCAAACACAGCACCAATACCTCCCATCAGTATCCCACCACAGTGCCATGTAACCCATGCCCTACACTCCCATCTACACCAATACTATACAGGCACAAACTAGTATATCTGACTAAAAGCCCCCAAAATATGAAGAACGGCCTATAGTTGAGTGTGGATATAAAATCTATGTGAGCAGAGCTAGAATAGAAATCACTGATCGCATTGAAGTCATTCTGACCATAAATCACCATGATATCAAGGTGAGGAGTTGTGTGTTACTGCTGGGAGGAAAGGGTTAACAGTGGAATATTAAGGTGCATTTCTGTGTGCAGTGTTACTAGTCAATGTAACAATTCAATATGAGCTGCTCTTGGTGCCGGGGGAGGGAGATGCTCTCCTGAGCAAGATAGATGGGGAATGAACATGATATCTATATAGTGTAAGGCAGGGGGTCTCAAACTCGGCTGGGTGTATGGGCCGCACAGAGGAAAAAAATAATTTGGGGGGCTGCATTCTTTGCAGGACAAAGTGACATTTTTATTGGTACCATATATATATATTTTTTTCACACACCTTTGGATGACTGATTTTCAACATTTTTCACTTGTTTATTATAACAAATGTGCACATTCTTTGGTTAAATCTAAAAAAAAAAAATTTGATGTTAAAAAAAAGTCATGCCTTATTTTGTTTTTTTTTACATTTTATCCCTTTCTTTTAACTAATAGTGTTACAATTATGACGCTAGCGTTTTGTGAAGGGAATGCTTTGCCTACTTCCGTGACTATGGCCTTCCGGAACTGCTGCATTTTGGCTGACCTCTCCGCCTCGGGAATAAGAGACATAAAGTTCTCCTTGTAGCGTGGGTCTAACAGTGTTACCAACCAGTAATGATTGTCGGCCAAGATGTTCTTAACGCGAGGGTCACGAGACAGGCAGCTTACCATAAAGTCATCCATGTGCGCCAGACTCTTAACAGCCATCACTTCAGTATCCAGACCAACACGATGACTGAACATGCTGTCCTCCTCCTTCTCCTCCTCCTCCTCCTCCTCCTCCTCCTCCTCCTCATCATCTACCCTGTCCTCTGGCCAGCCACGCTGAACTGAGCATATGATTGGTATGCATGTCATATCCTCAATTTGGCCGGAGAGTTGCTCCATGTCTTCATCCTCCTCCTCGTCATAGTCCTCCACTGCACGTTGTGATGAGACGAGGCTGGACTGTGTGTTATCACCCACACCCACTACTGTTTCTTGCTCCAACTCATCGTGTTCCGCCTGCAATGCATCATGTTTGGTTTTGAGCAGAGACCGTTTTAGAAGGCAGAGAAGCGGTATGGTGACGCTAATAATGGCGTCATCGCCGCTCACCATCTTGGTGGAGTCCTCAAAGTTTTGGAGGATGGTACATAGGTCGGACATCCATCTCCACTCCTCAGGTGTTATGTGTGGAGTTTGACCCATTTCCCGACGGCTTAGGTGATGCAGGTACTCAACAACTGCCCTCTTCTGCTCACATATCCTGATCAACATGTGCAGAGTTGAATTCCAACGCGTGGGGACATCACACACCAGTCTGTGAGCCGGAAGATGCAAACGACGCTGAAAGCCGGCAAGGCCGGCTGAAGCAGTAGGTGACTTTCGAAAATGTGCAGACAGGCAGCGAACTTTTACCAGCAGATCAGACAGCTCTGGGTATGACTTTAGAAACCGCTGAACCACGAGGTTGAGCACATGGGCCATGCATGGAACATGTGTCAGCTGGCCTCGCCTCAAAGCCGCCACCAGGTTCCGGCCATTGTCACACACAACCTTTCCTGGCTTTAGGTTCAGAGGTGTGAGCCAGTGATCTGCATGCTGTTTTAGAGCTGTCCACACCTCTTCTGCATTGTGGGGTTTGTCACCTATGCAGATTAGCTGCAGCACAGTCTGTTGCCGCTTCGCCGAGGCAGTGCTGCAGTGCTTCCAGCTTGGGACTGGTGTGGAGGGTAAAGTGGATGAGGATGCGCAGGAGGAGGAGGAGGCTGAAGAGCATGACATTCCGGAGCTGTAGAGTGTGGGTGAAACCCTGACTGAGGTAGGGCCTGCAAACCTTGGTGTGGGAAGGACTTGTTCCGTTCCTCGCTCAAACTGGGTCCCAGCTGGGCTGGGCTGGGTCCCTACCCGGCTGGGTAGGGCGTTGTGGGGGGTTTGTCTATCTCCGTTTGAGGTGAGTTTGTTTAAGTTAGCCTTTCTTTGGCGTTTTTTAGAGCCCTGCGGGTTGGGGAGTTGGTATCGCCCAGTAAGGCGTTCCCCGGGGGCTTGGATTGGGGTGACATTATGTCAGTGGAAAACGGAGTTGAATTTTGGATTAGGAAATCGAAAACTGATCAGAGAGGTGTGGGTAGACTAGTCCGTTTGGGGATGGTTGTGGCATCTGATATGTGCCCGTTCAAGTGTCTCGGGAATTTTCAACAGATCCGTCCGAAGGTGGATGGCCCCTTATTATGTCACGAGGATGGGTCCTTTTTATCGAGATACCAATTTGTGAGTGTTTTTAGGGCATGTTTGAAGTCGTTGGGGTTAGATCCGAAGTCTTTCGGATTGGGGCAGCGACGGAGGCCTCTATATGCGGCCTACCGGAGGAGACAGTTAAGCAGATTGGTAGGTGGAAGTCGCAGCGCTTTAAGTCGTATGTACGTCCCCAGGTGGTTGTTGGCAATTGAGGGGAAAAGGGGGGGTATTAGGGTAGCAATGGGGGGGGTGAGAGTGTGTGTTTTTTGTCAATTTGGTTTGGTGAGGCAATAAAATGGTGTCGTCTGTACATTTTGTATTGCAGAAGCACCCCCTCTTCCTTCCCTGGTCTGGATCCTTGGCCACTCTTATGTGTATTGGGGAGCCCGACGAGCGGACGCGAGATGGAACGGGAGACAGCTAGGTTTTGAGAAGGACCTGGCTCTCGTGCGATGGCTCGGTGTTCGGGGGTTAGGGTGGAACAGGGTGTTGCAGGAGGTGCATAGATACGCCCGGTTGGACAGACCTCCTGACATCTTAGTGTTGCATGCCGGGGGGAATGATTTGGGTGGGCGTCCTTTTCGAATCTTGATAAAGGACATCAAACATGATTTGTTACGGTTATGGGTGTCGTTTCCAGGTCTAACGATAGTCTGGTCGGAGATAGTAGCGAGAAAGAGTTGGCAGAAAGCGCGGTCAGTTGACAGGTTGAACAAGGCGCGGGCGAAGGTTAATAGGGCGATCTCGAAGTTTGTTAGTCGGAACGGGGGTATAGCAATACGGCATGTTGAGTTGGAAAGGACGGAAGAGGAATTTTGGTTGGCTGACGGGGTACACCTTAATGCGGTGGGAACTGACTTATGGGCTCTTGGCTTGCAGGGAGGTATTGAGAGGGCCCTTTGGTTGCGGGGGGTCTCAGGCACTTGAAGGGTTTCAAGGTGCCTTCGTTGTGGTGTTGTTTATTGGTGGGTCCTTGAAGTTGGTTTAAAATTGGTTCGGGGATTCATCCGGGTATGGATCCCCTCATTGGCAGAATTGATGGTCCCCTGGTGATTTTGGGGGGGAACCCCGACGGGGTATGTCGGGGCCCCTGGGGGTGTGGTTGGGGTTGACGGAGGATTAACCCTTACCATTTGGTGCTCCTGAGCCAGTGTGGGTAACGGCTGGGAGCAAGTTGAGGTTTTTTATTGCTCGGTTATGGGAATCACCAGGGTTTTGGTAGCTTCAAGGACCTTACCACATTGCAAATTTTATTGGTTATGTATTCTTGTTAATAAAATGGCTGCTATGGCCAAAATTATCCAAAGATAAATTTGTGTCTGTGTAATTACTTTTAAATAAGAAATGGGAATGGAGGTGTGGGGTATGAAAGGAAGACCGGAGTCAACAATTCCAGGGTCAAGCATGTTTATTTGCCTAAGCTTCGTTCCAGGGTAGAAAGGGTAAGAGTGCCTTTCAGAATTCGAAGTGGTCGGACTGTACGGGCCACCAAGAACTGCAGGAGAGCTTGAACATCTTCCCATGGATTTGCGACATCCTCCCTCATCAGTTACGTAGGTAAGCAGGTTCTCAGCATTGCAGCCCATTTGTTATCTTAAGTTAGTTAAGCGGGGTTAACTAACCTGTCAGTTCAGCCTCAGGTCTAAAGCAGAGGCCTGGACTCCACTCCTTACTCCTCACTCCACAACTCTCCTTAAAAACAACTGACTCCTTTTTCCTGCCCCGGGGTCTCCAGACCCCTAGGTGGGCGTTTCCTTCCGTCTGGTCCTGCCCACTGGTGTGCCTGTCTTTCCCTGGGGGAGGTGACTAGGGTTTTCTGGTTGGCTTTGTGTGACTTAGGTGAGGGAAGTTGTTATGCGGGGGCCTATGTGTGACTACCTGCAGTGTCAGGGCGTCACATATGTATGTGTGTATGTCTGCTAAAGGAATCCGCACCGTCATATTTACAAACACAAAATGTTGACTCTATGCACAGAAGAGAGTCATTCTATTTACATGATTTGTGTTTTTTTACCTTTTAAAACTATCATTAAATGTTAAGTTTTAGTTAGGGATTTATGCTTCTGTCTGTCTCTCTCCCAGTCTCTGTCATCTGTCTGTCTCTGTGTGTCTCTATCTCTATCCATGTCTGTCTGTCTCTCTATCTCTGTCTGTCTCTCTGTGTCTGTCTGTCTCTCTCTCTCTTTGTGGCTGTCTGTTTCTATGTCTGTCTGTCTCTTTTCCAGGCCTGTCTCTTTTCCAGGTCTGTCTCTTTTCCAGGTCTGTCTCTTTCCCTGTCTGTCTGTCTCTTCCCCTGTCTGTATCTTCCCCTGTCTGTCTCTTCCCCTGTCTGTCTCTGTATTTCTTTGTCTGTCTCTGTCTTTCTCTTCCCCTGTCTGTCTCTTTCCCTGTCTCTCTCTGCCTGTCTCTCTTTGTCTCTCTCTGTCTGACTCATTCCCCGTTTGTCTCTTTCCCTGTCTATCTCTGTATTTCTTTGTCTGTCTCTATCTGTCTGTCTCTCTCTGTCTGTCTCTTCCCCTGTCTGTCTCTTTCCCTATCGGTCTGCCTTTTCTCCTGCCTGTCTCTGTATGTTTGTCTCTGTCTGTTTCCCTATCTGCCTCTGTCTCTTTCTCTGTCTCTGTCTGTCTGCCTTTTTTCCCTGTCTATCTCTGTCTGTCTCTTTCCCTGTCTGCCTCTGTCTGTTTGTCTCTGTCTCTTTCCCTGTCTGTCTATGCCTATCTGTCTCTGTCTGTTTGTCTCTCAGTCTGTGTCTGTCTCTCTCTATCTGTCTCCCCACTGACATCATATTATCTCACACATAAGCTTCTTATACTATGAATGTCCTTTGTTCTTATAGCAACCAATCACAGCTGCTATTAATAACTTGCAGCTCCCACCTCCATTCAGTTTAATGGAGGCAGGTTTTTTGGAGAGTAACTGTAAAGCGCGGGGTTAAATATTCCTGTTAAAACATAGTCTACGACGTTCCCTGAGTCACATGAGGTGTCTGCAAAATTTTGTGTTTGTAAATATGACGGTGCGGATTCCTTTAGCAGACATACACACATACATATGTGACGCCCTGACACTGCAGGTAGTCACACATAGGCCCCCGCATAACAACTTCCCTCACCTAAGTCACACAAAGCCAACCAGAAAATCCTAGTCACCTCCCCCAGGGAAAGACAGGCACACCAGTGGGCAGGACCAGACGGAAGGAAACGCCCACCTAGGGGTCTGGAGACCCCGGGGCAGGAAAAAGGAGTCAGTTGTTTTTAAGGAGAGTTGTGGAGTGAGGAGTAAGGAGTGGAGTCCAGGCCTCTGCTTTAGACCTGAGGCTGAACTGACAGGTTAGTTAACCCCGCTTAACTAACTTAAGACAACAAATGGGCTGCAATGCTGAGAACCTGCTTACCTACGTAACTGATGAGGGAGGATGTCGCAAATCCATGGGAAGATGTTCAAGCTCTCCTGCAGTTCTTGGTGGTCCGTACAGTCCGACCACTTCGAATTCTGAAAGGCACTCTTACCCTTTCTACCCTGGAACGAAGCTTACGCAAATAAACATGCTTGACCCTGGAATTGTTGACTCCGGTCTTCCTTTCATACCCCACACCTCCATTCCCATTTCTTATTTAAAAGTAATTACACAGACACAAATTTATCTTTGGATAATTTTGGCCATAGCAGCCATTTTATTAACAAGAATACATAACCAATAAAATTTGCAATGTGGTAAGGTCCTTGAAGCTACCAAAACCCTGGTGATTCCCATAACCGAGCAATAAAAAACCTCAACTTGCTCCCAGCCGTTACCCACACTGGCTCAGGAGCACCAAATGGTAAGGGTTAATCCTCCGTCAACCCCAACCACACCCCCAGGGGCCCCGACATACCCCGTCGGGGTTCCCCCCCAAAATCACCAGGGGACCATCAATTCTGCCAATGAGGGGATCCATACCCGGATGAATCCCCGAACCAATTTTAAACCAACTTCAAGGACCCACCAATAAACAACACCACAACGAAGGCACCTTGAAACCCTTCAAGTGCCTGAGACCCCCCGCAACCAAAGGGCCCTCTCAATACCTCCCTGCAAGCCAAGAGCCCATAAGTCAGTTCCCACCTGTGATGCCCGGGTGGTGGATCCTCTGGGCCGTGCACCGGACTCCCCCAGTGAGGCAACACAGAGCTAACCCCTATACAGGGACTGTCCGGTCACCCCACTAGAGGGCCTAGGTGCACGGTTGCCGGAGCACTAATGGTACTGGGTCAGCGTCCTTCAGGGGACTGGTAGCAAGATGTCTCTAGAGTCACAGAGTTCCTGGAGGCAATGCAGATGACGGAGACCAGGTTCAGGTACCAGGTAGAAACATCAGGCGGGATCTGGATCCTGCTGGACGTGAGGGCAGAGGTCACCAGGTGAAGTCGGGGATCGGAGACAGGTTCAGGCTGAAGGCAGCTGATGGGATTCACAGCCGACAGTCACCGGAGGACTTCCTGGGCAATCCGCAGTCAGGACCAGGTTAAGGTGGCAGGGCTGGCTCTGTGGAAGACACAGGGTTAGAGCGAGGCAAGGCACTAGGAGACCTGAACACCTAGCTTACAGAAACACGACGAACAGGCGACGCCCTCCAGGCAGGGAGCTCCTAATATACCTGACCCTGACTGATGTAATATCCTGTTTAGGGAGTGCAGGGCCTTTAAGAGGAAGTCAGTGACCGCGCGCGCGCCCTAAAGCACATGCGTGACGCCCGGGTGCCGGAGGCCAGAGCAGGGAGCGGTGCCGAGGAGGACGTGTGGCTGGAGGCAGGAGACCCGGGGACAGGAGCGGTGAGTGAGAAACGACGTCGGGACCCGGGGAGCGTGACAGTACCCCCCCCCCCCAGGCCCCCCTCCCCGCAACCGGGACAGGAAGGCACGAATCAGAGGAGTACCCACATTCTCACGGGGTTCCCAGGACCTATCCTCGGGACCATAACCTGCCCAATCGACCAGGAAGTACTGCCGTCCCCTGACGGTCTTCATGGCCACGATATCTCTTACCGCATAGATGTCATCATCGGCTATGGGAGGAGGAGGACAGGCATCAGAGGAGAAGGGACCGAGGACAACAGGTTTCAGCAAGGACACATGGAAGGAGTTGGGTATCCGCATGGAGGGCGGTAGCTGCAGCTTGTAGGACACCTCGTTGATCTTCCTGAGGACCTTGAAGGGACCGATGTACCGCGGACCCAGCTTGTACGAAGGAATCTTGAGTCGGACGTACTTGGAGGCAAGCCAGACCAAATCCCCAGGAGAGAAGCAAGGAGGATCAAGACGTCTCTTGTCCGCATGTTTCTTCATTCGTGCAGCAGCATGTCCCAGGGAGGTCTTGACTGAGGCCCATATAGCGGAGAAGTCTCTGGCCAGGGCATCTGCTGCAGGTACATCGGAAGCTGGAGAGACTGGTAACGGCACAGAAGGCTGAAGACCATAGACAACATGGAAGGGAGAACTGGAGGTGGATTCGCTGACCTGGTGGTTATGAGAGAATTCAGCCCAAGGAAGGAGTGTGGACCAGTTGTCCTGGTGAACATTGACGTAGTGACGAAGGAAGGTGGTCATGATCTGGTTGACTCGTTCCACTTGTCCGTTTGACTGAGGGTGGTAGGCAGAGGAAAAGTCCAGAGACACCCCCAGGTGTTCACAGAGAGCCCTCCAGAAGCGTGAGGTGAATTGGGTTCCTCTGTCGGACACGATATGGGCAGGAAAGCCATGCAGCCGGAAGATGTGCTGTATGAAGGCGTCCGCAAGCTCTTGAGCAGAGGGCAATCCGGCCATAGGAACAAAATGAGCCATTTTCGAGAATCGGTCCACCACGACCCAGATGACCGTATGACCGGAAGACAAGGGCAAGTCCGTGACAAAGTCCATGGCTATGTGTTGCCATGGAATGGAAGGAGTCGGCAGAGGGAGAAGAGGACCAAAGGGCAGGTGCTTAGGCGTCTTGTTCCGGGCACAGGAGGAACATGCAGAGACGAAGGCGGTGACATCCGTACGAAGAGACGGCCACCAATAGTGACGGGCGATGACACCCCAGGTTTTCTTCTGGCCGGCGTGTCCGGCCATTTTCGAGGAGTGTCCCCATTGGAGGACCTTAAGTCGGTCGGTCTCCGTGACGTACGTCTTCCCAGGAGGGATCTGAGCCAGGGAGACGGGAGCCACTGGGATGACCTTGCTAGGACAGATGATGGGCTGGCTTGGCTCCTCCTCTTGGTCTACCGGAACAAAGGACCGAGACAGGGCATCTGCCCGTACGTTCTTGTCCGCAGGCCGATAGTGTAGCTGAAAATCAAACCTGGCGAAGAAGAGAGACCAACGTGCTTGGCGCGGGTTTAGCCTTTGAGCGGAGCGTATATACTCCAGGTTTTTGTGGTCAGTATAGATGATCACTGGGTAAACCGCTCCCTCCAGGAGATATCGCCATTCCTCCAACGCCATCTTAACGGCCAGGAGCTCTCGATCACCAATGGTATAATTGCGTTCTGGGGCTGAGAAGACCTTGGAGAAGAAGCCGCAGGTGACCATCTTCCCGGTGGCGGATTTCTGCATAAGTACGGCTCCTGCCCCTGTGGAGGAGGCGTCAACCTCCAGGGTGAATTGGCGGTTCAACTCAGGACGGTGAAGGACGGGAGAAGAAGCAAAGGACCGCTTCAGAGAGCAGAAGGCGGCTTCGGCCTCGGGTGTCCAAGCCTTCGGATTGGCCCCCTTCTTGGTCAGGGCGGAGAGCGGAGCAGTTAGGGTCGAGAAGTGAGGGACGAACTGGCGATAGTAGTTAGCAAAACCGAGGAAACGTTGGATGGCTTTTAGTCCCGAAGGAGGGGGCCAGTCGAGGATAGCAGAGACCTTCCCAGGATCCATCTGCAGACCGGTGTCCGATATCACATAGCCCAAAAAGGGAAGGGATGATTGCTCGAACACACACTTCTCGTGTTTGGCGTATAAGCGATTCTTCCTCAGCCTCTGTAGCACGATCTGCACGTGCTCTCTGTGAGTCCGTAAGTCTGGGGAGTAGATTAAGATGTCATCCAGATATACGACTACACAGACGTAGAGGAGGTCCCTGAATACGTCGTTCACCAGCTCCTGGAAGACTGCTGGGGCATTGCAAAGACCGAAGGGCATCACGCAATATTCATAGTGTCCGTCCCGGGTGTTGAAGGCGGTCTTCCACTCGTCTCCGGAGCGTATGCGAACCAGGTTGTAGGCCCCACGGAGATCCAATTTGGTGAATATACGGGCCCCCCGGAGCCGATCGAAGAGTTCAGGGATGAGAGGCAGGGGGTATTTGTTTTTTACCGTGATCTGGTTTAGTCCCCGGTAATCGATACAGGGCCGTAAGTCGCCTTCTTTTTTCTTGACGAAGAAGAAGCCCGCACCAGCCGGGGACGAGGACCTGCGAATGAACCCCCGTGCCAGGTTCTCGGTGATGTATTCAGACATGGCCCGGGTCTCAGCAGGGGACAAAGGGTATATCCGTCCCCGAGGGGGTGTGGTTCCCGGCAGAAGGTCAATGGCACAGTCGTAAGGCCGATGTGGAGGCAATACCTCCGACTCCTTTTTATCGAACACATCCGCGAAGGACCAATAGGCTGGAGGAAGACCAGGTAAGGAGTCCGGGGCCGGAGGACGACGGACGGGCTGGACTGACTGGAGGCAGTTCTCATGACAAGACGGGCCCCAGCGGATGATTTCTCCAGTACGCCAGCTGACCGTAGGTTCATGTACCCGTAACCAGGGTAAACCCAGCAGAAGCGGATGAGACATGCGTGGTAGAACATAGAAGGCGATTTCTTCGGTGTGTAGCGCACCGATACGCAGTTTCACAGGTTTAGTGACGAACAGGACGGAATCAGAGAGGGGTTTCCCATCCACAGAGGCTATCACAAGCGGTGTCTGCAGCGGGGTGACAGGTAACTGGTACTTGTCAACTGTGGCCTGGTGGATGAAGTTACCCGCTGCCCCGGAGTCGAGATATGCCTCTGCCGTGAAGCGGGTTTCTCCTGTTGTCACCTGTACAGTCCATGTCACTGGGTCAGAGAGCTTCCCAGTACCTAGGGTGGCCTCTCCTACCAACCCTAGGCTTTGGAGTTTCCCGGTTTCGCTGGGCAGGCACGCACCTGGTGTGCGCCATCTCCACAATAGAAGCAGAGACCCTTGGCGGCTCGTTCCGCTCGACGCTGCTCGGAGGACCGTAGCCGGTCCACTTGCATGGACTCCATGGGCTCATGGATGGAGGAGCCAGACAGCCCGGATGAGGAGAGGATAGGCTTCTGTGGAGAAGCGGAGTGCCTTACAGGGCGCCGCTCGCGGAACATTTCCTTAGACCTTTCTTGGAAGCGGAGGTCTATCCGGGTTGCGAGGGCGATCAGGGAGTCCAAGGTGGAGGGGACGTCTCGACCGACCAGCTCGTCCTTGATACGACCGGTAAGCCCCTCCCAGAAGGCGGCAGTCAAGGCTTCATTGTTCCACCCCAACTCAGATGCCAGCGTGCGGAACCGGATGGCATACTGACCAACTGTCAAAGTTCCTTGGCGTAGCCTAAGGAGGGATGAGGCGGATGAAGAAGCACGTCCGGGTTCATCGAACGCGGTGCGGAAGGCGTGCAGGAAGTCCTGGATGTTGGTGGTTACTGGATCTTCCCTCTCCCACAAGGGGTTCATCCATGCCAGTGCTTCACCCTCCAGATGAGACATGACGAAGGCAACCTCAGCTTGGTCGGAGGCGAAGAGATGTGGGAGCAGTTTGAAGTGCAGCGAACACTGGTTCAAGAACCCACGGCAGTTCTTGGGGTCCCCGGCAAACCGAGGCGGAGAGGCTAGTCTCAGTTGCGAGGTCGCAGACGTTGTCCCTACGGAAGCCGTGGATGTGGCGGAAGTGGACAGGGACGTGGCTGTGGATTGCAGTGTGTTCAGGCAGGTGTCCACTGACGTCATGAAGGCCAACATACGGGATTGGGTCTCTCGCTGACGTACCAGCTCCTGCTGCAATCCGGCCAGTTGGGATGCTAGTGCTTCGGCGGGATCCATGGCCTGTTCGTTCTGTGATGCCCGGGTGGTGGATCCTCTGGGCCGTGCACCGGACTCCCCCAGTGAGGCAACACAGAGCTAACCCCTATACAGGGACTGTCCGGTCACCCCACTAGAGGGCCTAGGTGCACGGTTGCCGGAGCACTAATGGTACTGGGTCAGCGTCCTTCAGGGGACTGGTAGCAAGATGTCTCTAGAGTCACAGAGTTCCTGGAGGCAATGCAGATGACGGAGACCAGGTTCAGGTACCAGGTAGAAACATCAGGCGGGATCTGGATCCTGCTGGACGTGAGGGCAGAGGTCACCAGGTGAAGTCGGGGATCGGAGACAGGTTCAGGCTGAAGGCAGCTGATGGGATTCACAGCCGACAGTCACCGGAGGACTTCCTGGGCAATCCGCAGTCAGGACCAGGTTAAGGTGGCAGGGCTGGCTCTGTGGAAGACACAGGGTTAGAGCGAGGCAAGGCACTAGGAGACCTGAACACCTAGCTTACAGAAACACGACGAACAGGCGACGCCCTCCAGGCAGGGAGCTCCTAATATACCTGACCCTGACTGATGTAATATCCTGTTTAGGGAGTGCAGGGCCTTTAAGAGGAAGTCAGTGACCGCGCGCGCGCCCTAAAGCACATGCGTGACGCCCGGGTGCCGGAGGCCAGAGCAGGGAGCGGTGCCGAGGAGGACGTGTGGCTGGAGGCAGGAGACCCGGGGACAGGAGCGGTGAGTGAGAAACGACGTCGGGACCCGGGGAGCGTGACACCACCGCATTAAGGTGTACCCCGTCAGCCAACCAAAATTCCTCTTCCGTCCTTTCCAACTCAACATGCCGTATTGCTATACCCCCGTTCCGACTAACAAACTTCGAGATCGCCCTATTAACCTTCGCCCGCGCCTTGTTCAACCTGTCAACTGACCGCGCTTTCTGCCAACTCTTTCTCGCTACTATCTCCGACCAGACTATCGTTAGACCTGGAAACGACACCCATAACCGTAACAAATCATGTTTGATGTCCTTTATCAAGATTCGAAAAGGACGCCCACCCAAATCATTCCCCCCGGCATGCAACACTAAGATGTCAGGAGGTCTGTCCAACCGGGCGTATCTATGCACCTCCTGCAACACCCTGTTCCACCCTAACCCCCGAACACCGAGCCATCGCACGAGAGCCAGGTCCTTCTCAAAACCTAGCTGTCTCCCGTTCCATCTCGCGTCCGCTCGTCGGGCTCCCCAATACACATAAGAGTGGCCAAGGATCCAGACCAGGGAAGGAAGGGGGGGTGCTTCTGCAATACAAAATGTACAGACGACACCATTTTATTGCCTCACCAAACCAAATTGACAAAAAACACACACTCTCCCCCCCCCCATTGCTACCCTAATACCCCCCCCCTTTTCCCCTCAATTGCCAACAACCACCTGGGGACGTACATACGACTTAAAGCGCTGCGACTTCCACCTACCAATCTGCTTAACTGTCTCCTCCGGTAGGCCGCATATAGAGGCCTCCGTCGCTGCCCCAATCCGAAAGACTTCGGATCTAACCCCAACGACTTCAAACATGCCCTAAAAACACTCACAAATTGGTATCTCGATAAAAAGGACCCATCCTCGTGACATAATAAGGGGCCATCCACCTTCGGACGGATCTGTTGAAAATTCCCGAGACACTTGAACGGGCACATATCAGATGCCACAACCATCCCCAAACGGACTAGTCTACCCACACCTCTCTGATCAGTTTTCGATTTCCTAATCCAAAATTCAACTCCGTTTTCCACTGACAATGTCACCCCAATCCAAGCCCCCGGGGAACGCCTTACTGGGCGATACCAACTCCCCAACCCGCAGGGCTCCAAAAAACGCCAAAGAAAAGGCTAACTTAAACAAACTCACCTCAAACGGAGATAGACAAACCCCCCACAACGCCCTACCCAGCCCAGCCCAGCTGGGACCCAGTTTGAGCGAGGAACGGAACAAGTCCTTCCCACACCAAGGTTTGCAGGCCCTACCTCAGTCAGGGTTTCACCCACACTCTACAGCTCCGGAATGTCATGCTCTTCAGCCTCCTCCTCCTCCTGCGCATCCTCATCCACTTTACCCTCCACACCAGTCCCAAGCTGGAAGCACTGCAGCACTGCCTCGGCGAAGCGGCAACAGGCTGTGCTGCAGCTAATCTGCATAAGTGACAAATCCCACAATGCAGAAGAGGTGTGGACAGCTCTAAAACAGCATGCAGATCACTGGCTCACACCTCTGAACCTAAAGCCAGGAAAGGTTGTGTGTGACAATGGCCGGAACCTAGTGGCGGCTTTGAGGCGAGGCCAGCTGACACATGTTCCATGCTTGGCCCATGTGCTCAACCTCGTGGTTCAGCGGTTTCTAAAGTCATACCCAGAGCTGTCTCATCTGCTGGTAAAAGTTCGCCGCCTGTCTGCACATTTTCGAAAGTCACCTACTGCTTCAGCCGGCCTTGCCGGCTTTCAGCGTCATTTGCATCTTCCGGCTCACAGACTGGTGTGTGATGTCCCCACGCGTTGGAATTCAACTCTGCACATGTTGATCAGGATATGTGAGCAGAAGAGGGCAGTTGTTGAGTACCTGCATCACCTAAGCCGTCGGGAAATGGGTCAAACTCCACACATAACACCTGAGGAGTGGAGATGGATGTCCGACCTATGTACCATCCTCCAAAACTTTGAGGACTCCACCAAGATGGTGAGCGGCGATGACGCCATTATTAGCGTCACCATACCGCTTCTCTGCCTTCTAAAACGGTCTCTGCTCAAAACCAAACATGATGCATTGCAGGCGGAACACGATGAGTTGGAGCAAGAAACAGTAGTGGGTGTGGGTGATAACACATAGCCCAGCCTCGTCTCATCACAACGTGCAGTGGAGGACTATGACGAGGAGGAAGATGAAGACATGGAGCAACTCTCCGGCCAAATTGAGGATATGACATGCATACCAGTCATATGCTCAGTTCAGCGTGGCTGGCCAGAGGACAGGGTAGATGAGGAGGAGGAGGAGAAGGAGGAGGACAGCATGTTCAGTCATCGTGTTGGTCTGGATACTGAAGTGATGGCTGTTAAGAGTCTGGCGCACATGGATGACTTTATGGTAAGCTGCCTGTCTCGTGACCCTCGCGTTAAGAACATCTTGGCCGACAATCATTACTGGTTGGTAACACTGTTAGACCCACGCTACAAGGAGAACTTTATGTCTCTTATTCCCGAGGCGGAGAGGTCAGCCAAAATGCAGCAGTTCCGGAAGGCCATAGTCACGGAAGTAGGCAAAGCATTCCCTTCACAAAACGCTAGCGTCATAATTGTAACACTATTAGTTAAAAGAAAGGGATAAAATGTAAAAAAAAACAAAATAAGGCATGACTTTTTTTTAACATCACATTTATTTTTTTTAGATTTAACCAAAGAATGTGCACATTTGTTATAATAAACAAGTGAAAAATGTTGAAAATCAGTCATCCAAAGGTGTGTGAAAAAAATATATACATATATGGTACCAATAAAAATGTCACTTTGTCTTGCAAAGAATGCAGCCCCCCAAATTATTTTTTTCCTCTGTGCGGCCCATACACCCAGCCGAGTTTGAGACCCCCTGCCTTACACTATATAGATATTATGTTCATTCCCCATCTATCTTGCTCAGGAGAGCATCTCCCTCCCCCGGCACCAAGAGCAGCTCATACTGAATTGTTACATTGACTAGTAACACTGCACACAGAAATGCACCTTAATATTCCACTGTTAACCCTTTCCTCCCAGCAGTAACACACAACTCCTCACCTTGATATCATGGTGATTTATGGTCAGAATGACTTCAATGCGATCAGTGATTTCTATTCTAGCTCTGCTCACATAGATTTTATATCCACACTCAACTATAGGCCGTTCTTCATATTTTGGGGGCTTTTAGTCAGATATACTAGTTTGTGCCTGTATAGTATTGGTGTAGATGGGAGTGTAGGGCATGGGTTACATGGCACTGTGGTGGGATACTGATGGGAGGTATTGGTGCTGTGTTTGATGCTTCTACTGGGTATTTTCCTACAAATACTGGAACAGCTCACTGCTTAGAATGATCCTTCCCAGCTCTATAATATATTATATATACCCCACAATGCAGGCTCACACACACATTTGTCTCAAGTGTGTTGTAGGGACACAGATACAGTCTTGGTCATGTGACTAAAGGCTACTTTACACACTGCGATATCGGTCCCGATATCGCTAGTGTGGGTACCCGCCCCCATCTGTTGCGCGACACGGGTAAATCGCTGCCCATGCCGCACAACACCGACCAGACCCGTCACACATACTTACCTGCCCGGCGACGTCGCTGTGACCGGCGAACCGCCTCCTTTCTAAGGGGGCGGTCCGTGCGGCGTCACAGCGACGTCACTGAGCGACCGCCCAATAGCAGCGGAGGGGCGGAGATGAGTGGCCGGAACATCCCGCCCACCTCCTTCCTTCCTCATAGCGGCTGGGAGGCAGGTAAGGAGAGGTTCCTCGTTTCTGCGGTGTCACACGGAGTGATGTGTGCTGCCGCAGGAGCGACGAACTACATCGTTACTGCTGCAGTAACGATAATCGAGAATGGAGACCCATGTCACCGATGAGCGATTTTGCACGTTTTTGCAACGATGCAAAATCGCTCATCGGTGTCACACGCAGCAACATCGCTAATGCGGCCGGATGTGCGTCACAAATTCCGTGACCCCAACGACTCCGCATTAGCGATGTCGCAGCGTGTAAAGCCCCCTTTAGTGGGAGTGGTGTACAGGGTCTTAGCAGTAAAGAGTATTCCATATTTCTGCCAGATACCCACAGAGATATTGAAATCTGAAAAAAGAGACTTCTGCTCATTGAAGGTAAGAACTGCTCACATAGCGTTCAACTCCACAGCAAACGAGTGCTCTAGCACTGGCATCTCAGCAGGGATATTCCCCTACTACACATGTGTGTCTGGGTCGCTGTGACAGTTTACAGGACATAACTCAGGGCACCTAGACAGAAGGCAGAGGGACTACTTTCTATTTCTGGTGTAGAGCTTAGTACAATATATATATATATACTATTACATGTGACACATGTACCTTGTATTACCATTATTCGCTGTATATGAACCCCTTTTCTCCGGGCATTATTTGTCTATAGCATTTTTCACGAACCTGAGGCAACTGAGAACCCTTCAGTGAAGGAATTCCACTAACCCTCACAATACCAACCAGGGGCCTCCCTGCAGTAACTCAGGTAGTTGTACCCATTCTCTTTCCGCATTCTATGTGTTCTTCTTTCTTCTTTTTTTTCTTTTTTCTTCTTTTTATTTCTATCATGTAGTTCAGGGGTTTATAGATATATGTCCTGCATTTCATATTTCCTTTAGTGGTGCTTCTTACCCATTCTCATATCATTTACCCTAGTATTTCATGATCCTGAGGCGACTGAGAACCCTTTAATAAAGGAATCCTTTTTCACCTGAATTGTCAAGTGATACTTACCAGTGACTATCACGTAATGTTACAGGTAGTTCCATTTTCTTCCTCTTCTTTCTCTCCTTTCTTCTTTGTCACACGGTCCATTGTGTTATAGCCCACGTGTCATGATAACACTTGTACCATCTTTTCATTTAGATTCCACCTACAATTATTTACCGATTCCAGTTCTGGAATAGGCTTTCATCATCTACTCACTAGAATTCTCAAGTGCATAAGGTACTGAGACATATACATGTTCACACCATTATAAAGAACAAAGTATAAACATTGAGGTTTTTCTCACACCCATGTTCCTGTGTTCTTTGATATGATATGTGTTCATTTCCTTCACTATATAGGATTGCAAGTTTTCCATTTGTACCTTAATGGCAATGACGCTATACAATTGAACACATATCATCCTGTTATCCATATAGGTGTGTATTTACCTGCTTGACTATTTTTGGTTGTTTGATCCAGAATGTTTCTCCAGATAGGTCATGTGGAAATTTTCTTTCCTCAGTACAAATGTTTTCACTATGGCTTTGGAAAAATTTTTTGTATGTGCCTCATGGTCATTTGACCCATTGTACTCTCAAGTAGCAATATATTGTACTGTTATGTTGTACTATGTACTAATTACGTGTTTATATGGTTTTGTAACCCTTTATGATCTTAGACAACTTTATCCTTGATAAAGACCTAAAAACAAGGTCGAAACGTTGGATGAATTATCCTTTTGCACAAATAAAGAATTTTCAGCATTCCAATAATAATAATAATAATAATTTTATTCATTTATATAGCGCTATTAATTCCATAGCACTTTACATACATTGGCAGTTCTTTTCTTACGTTATTAATCACTATAGTGTACCAGAGCTATTTCTTTTGAATTGACTCTTATTTTTTCTGAGCACCTGCTATATACACAGTGAGCCAGACATATTCAATTTTCATTCAGAAGGCAGAGGGAAGCCTTAGCAGCTGAGCATATATCTTTGCTTGTGAGCATTAGAACAGGCCGGCGATTACAGGGTAACATGAAAAATGTCCAGCTTGCATTATGACTAGAACATGACAATATCCTTTTAAGTACTAACCTATGATGTGTTCCTAAGCAGTTGATGTTATATGTTCTACATTTCATTTTCTGCATACTTTACAAGTAGTAGAATTTGCTTTGATATAGGCAACTGGATTTTCACAATGAAAAGGCAAAGGATAACGCCCGAAAAAGACGCCATACATTATGTCAGTGCCATCACTGACAAACCTGGATTGACCATGAAATACGGTATGGAGAGCTGTTGTCATCGTATTAGATAGATAAGAATGATTATATGTATTGTAGAAATGTCTCCTATCATGTTCCCTAATTTTTTATTATGTCCACATCCTGGTCCCCATCTTGGACATCATAACAAACGTGCACTTTTTTGTTTAATTTACACATTGGACCATAGGAAAAATGACACTACAGCTACAGAGGTGACCGTCTGATAGCCCAGCTCGACTATCCATCTCTACTGAAGACCCTTTCAGCTTTTTGAGAGTTGGGTGGAGGACATCATCTCTGAAAATAGGGTCCCACAGCTGCACCCCATCAGTGTGAGCAGGACTCTTAGGACTCTTAGAAGAGTCAATGCTCTGAGACCATGGGGGGCGCTTAGCCCCCTCTCTTCGTCACTGAGGATGATTTCATTTTTCAGGGATTAGAGAGGGTGGTCCTTGTGGTGGACTGCAGGTATGGAGAGCTGTTGTCATCGTATTAAATAGATAAGAATGATTATATGTATTGTAGAAATGTCTCCTATCATGTTCCCTAATTTTTTATTATGTCCACATCCTGGTCCCCATCTTGGACATCATAACAAACATGCACTTTTTTGTTTAATTTACACATTGGACCATAGGAAAAATGACACTACAGCTACAGAGGTGACCGTCTGATAGCCCAGCTCGACTATCCATCTCTACTGAAGACCCTTTCAGCTATTTGAGAGTTGGGTGGAGAACATCATCTCTGAAAATAGGGTCCCACAGCTGCACCCCATCAGTGTGAGCAGGACTCTTAGGACTCTTAGAAAAGTCAATGCTCTGAGACCATGGGGGGCGCTTAGCCCCCTCTCTTCGTCACTGAGGATGATTTCACTTTTCAGGGAATAGAGAGGGTGGTCCTTGTGGTGGACTGCAGGTATTAGATAGATAAGAATGATTATATGTATTGTAGAAATGTCTCCTATCATGTTCCCTATTTTTTTATTATGTCCACATCCTGGTCCCCATCTTGGACATCATAACAAACGTGCACTTTTTTGTTTAATTTACACATTGGACCATAGGAAAAATGACACTACAGCTACAGAGGTGACCGTCTGATAGCCCAGCTCGACTATCCATCTCTACTGAAGACCCTTTCAGCTTTTTGAGAGTTGGGTGGAGGACATCATCTCTGAAAATAGGGTCCCACAGCTGCACCCCATCAGTGTAAGCAGGAATCTTAGGACTCTTAGAAGAGTCAATGCTCTGAGACCATGGGGGGCGCTTAGCCCCCTCTCTTCGTCACTGAGGATGATTTCATTTTTCAGGGATTAGAGAGAGTGGTCCTTGTGGTGGACTGCAGGTATGGAGAGCTGTTGTGATCGTATTAGATAGATAAGAATGATTATATGTATTGTAGAAATGTCTCCTATCATGTTCCCTAATTTTTTATTATGTCCACATCCTGGTCCCCATCTTGGACATCATAACAAACGTGCACTTTTTTGTTTAATTTACACATTGGACCATAGGAAAAATGACACTACAGCTACAGAGGTGACCGTCTGATAGCCCAGCTCGACTATCCATCTCTACTGAAGACCCTTTCAGCTTTTTGAGAGTTGGGTGGAGGACATCATCTCTGAAAATAGGGTCCCACAGCTGCACCCCATCAGTGTAAGCAGGACTCTTAGGACTCTTAGAAGAGTCAATGCTCTAAAACCATGGGGGGCGCTTAGCCCCCTCTCTTCGTCCCTGAGGATGATTTCATTTTTCAGGGATTAGAGGGGGTGGTCCTTGTGGTGGACTGCAGGTATGGAGAGCTGTTGTCATCGTATTAGATAGATAAGAATGATTATATGTATTGTAGAAATGTCTCCTATCATGTTCCCTAATTTCTTATTATGTCCACATCCTGGTCCCCATCTTGGACATCATAACAAACGTGCACTTTTTTGTTTAATTTACACATTGGACCATAGGAAAAATGACACTACAGCTACAGAGGTGACCGTCTGATAGCCCAGCTCGACTATCCATCTCTACTGAAGACCCTTTCAGCTTTTTGAGAGTTGGGTGGAGGACATCATCTCTGAAAATAGGGTCCCACAGCTTCACCCCATCAGTGTGAGCAGGACTCTAAGGACTCTTAGAAGAGTCAATGCTCTGGTACCATGGGGGGCGCTTGGCCCCCTCTCTTCGTCACTGAGGATGATTTCATTTTTCAGGGATTAGAGAGGGTGGTCCTTGTGGTGGACTGCAGGTATGGAGAGCTGTTGTCATCGTATTAGATAGATAAGAATGATTATATGTATTGTAGAAATGTCTCCTATCATGTTCCCTAATTTTTTATTATGTCCACATCCTGGTCCCCATCTTGGACATCATAACAAACGTGCACTTTTTTGTTTAATTTACACATTGGACCATAGGAAAAATGACACTACAGCTACAGAGGTGACCGTCTGATAGCCCAGCTCGACTATCCATCTCTACTGAAGACCCTTTCAGCTTTTTGAGAGTTGGGTGGAGGACATCATCTCTGAAAATAGGGTCCCACAGCTGCACCCCATCAGTGTGAGCAGGACTCTTAGGACTCTTAGAAGAGTTAATGCTCTGAGACCATGGGGGCGCTTAGCCCCCTCTCTTCGTCACTGAGGATGATTTCATTTTTCAGGGATTAGAGAGGGTGGTCCTTGTGGTGGACTGCAGGTATGGAGAGCTGTTGTCATCGTATTAGATACATAAGAATGATTATATGTATTGTAGAAATGTCTCCTATCATGTTCCCTAATTTTTTATTATGTCCACATCCTGGTCCCCATCTTGGACATCATAACAAACGTGCACTTTTTTGTTTAATTTACACATTGGACCATAGGAAAAATGACACTACAGCTACAGAGGTGACCGTCTGATAGCCCAGCTCGACTATCCATCTCTACTGAAGACCCTTTCAGCTTTTTGAGAGTTGGGTGGAGGACATCATCTCTGAAAATAGGGTCCCACAGCTGCACCCCATCAGTGTGAGCAGGACTCTTAGGACTCTTAGAAGAGTCAATGCTCTGAGACCATTGGGGGCACTTAGCCCCCTCTCTTCATCACTGAGGATGATTTCATTTTTCAGGGATTAGAGAGGGTGGTCCTTGTGGTGGACTGCAGATATGGAGAGCTGGTATCATCGTATTAGATAGATAAGAATGATTATATGTATTGTAGAAATGTCTCCTATCATGTTCCCTAATTTTTTATTATGTCCACATCCTGGTCCCCATCTTGGACATCATAACAAACGTGCACTTTTTTGTTTAATTTACACATTGGACCATAGGAAAAATGACACTACAGCTACAGAGGTGACCGTCTGATAGCCCAGCTCGACTATCCATCTCTACTGAAGACCCTTTCAGCTTTTTGAGAGTTGGGTGGAGAACATCATCTCTGAAAATAGGGTCCCACAGCTGCACCCCATCACTGTGAGCAGGACTCTTAGGACTCTTAGAAGAGTTAATGCTCTGAGACCATGGGGGCGCTTAGCCCCCTCTCTTCGTCACTGAGGATGATTTCATTTTTCAGGGATTAGAGAGGGTGGTCCTTGTGGTGGACTGCAGGAATGGAGAGCTGTTGTCATCGTATTAGATACATAAGAATGATTATATGTATTGTAGAAATGTCTCCTATCATGTTCCCTAATTTTTTATTATGTCCACATCCTGGTCCCCATCTTGGACATCATAACAAACGTGCACTTTTTTGTTTAATTTACACATTGGACCATAGGAAAAATGACACTACAGCTACAGAGGTGACCGTCTGATAGCCCAGCTCGACTATCCATCTCTACTGAAGACCCTTTCAGCTTTTTGAGAGTTGGGTGGAGGACATCATCTCTGAAAATAGGGTCCCACAGCTGCACCCCATCAGTGTGAGCAGGACTCTTAGGACTCTTAGAAGAGTCAATGCTCTGAGACCATTGGGGGCACTTAGCCCCCTCTCTTCATCACTGAGGATGATTTCATTTTTCAGGGATTAGAGAGGGTGGTCCTTGTGGTGGACTGCAGATATGGAGAGCTGTTATCATCGTATTAGATAGATAAGAATGATTATATGTATTGTAGAAATGTCTCCTATCATGTTCCCTAATTTTTTATTATGTCCACATCCTGGTCCCCATCTTGGACATCATAACAAACGTGCACTTTTTTGTTTAATTTACACATTGGACCATAGGAAAAATGACACTACAGCTACAGAGGTGACCGTCTGATAGCCCAGCTCGACTATCCATCTCTACTGAAGACCCTTTCAGCTTTTTGAGAGTTGGGTGGAGAACATCATCTCTGAAAATAGGGTCCCACAGCTGCACCCCATCACTGTGAGCAGGACTCTTAGGACTCTTAGAAGAGTCAATGCTCTGAGACCATGGGGGGCGCTTAGCCCCCTCTCTTCGTCACTGAGGATGATTTCACTTTTCAGGGAATAGAGAGGGTGGTCCTTGTGGTGGACTGCAGGTATGGAGAGCTGTTGTCATCGTATTAGATAGATAAGAATGATTATATGTATTGTAGAAATGTCTCCTATCATGTTCCCTATTTTTTTATTATGTCCACATCCTGGTCCCCATCTTGGAAATCATAACAAACGTGCACTTTTTTGTTTAATTTACACATTGGACCATAGGAAAAATGACACTACAGCTACAGAGGTGACCGTCTGATAGCCCAGCTCGACTATCCATCTCTACTGAAGACCCTTTCAGCTTTTTGAGAGTTGGGTGGAGGACATCATCTCTGAAAATAGGGTCCCACAGCTGCACCCCATCAGTGTGAGCAGGAATCTTAGGACTCTTAGAAGAGTCAATGCTCTGAGACCATGGGGGGTGCTTAGCCCCCTCTCTTCGTCACTGAGGATGATTTCATTTTTCAGGGATTAGAGAGAGTGGTCCTTGTGGTGGACTGCAGGTATGGAGAGCTGTTGTGATCGTATTAGATAGATAAGAATGATTATATGTATTGTAGAAATGTCTCCTATCATGTTCCCTAATTTTTTATTATGTCCACATCCTGGTCCCCATCTTGAACATCATAACAAACGTGCACTTTTTTGTTTAATTTACACATTGGACCATAGGAAAAATGACACTACAGCTACAGAGGTGACCGTCTGATAGCCCAGCTCGACTATCCATCTCTACTGAAGACCCTTTCAGCTTTTTGAGAGTTGGGTGGAGGACATCATCTCTGAAAATAGGGTCCCACAGCTGCACCCCATCAGTGTAAGCAGGACTCTTAGGACTCTTAGAAGAGTCAATGCTCTAAAACCATGGGGGGCGCTTAGCCCCCTCTCTTCGTCCCTGAGGATGATTTCATTTTTCAGGGATTAGAGAGGGTGGTCCTTGTGGTTAACTGCAGGTATGGAGAGCTGTTGTCATCGTATTAGATAGATAAGAATGATTATATGTATTGTAGAAATGTCTCCTATCATGTTCCCTAATTTCTTATTATGTCCACATCCTGGTCCCCATCTTGGACATCATAACAAACGTGCACTTTTTTGTTTAATTTACACATTGGACCATAGGAAAAATGACACTACAGCTACAGAGGTGACCGTCTGATAGCCCAGCTCGACTATCCATCTCTACTGAAGACCCTTTCAGCTTTTTGAGAGTTGGGTGGAGGACATCATCTCTGAAAATAGGGTCCCACAGCTGCACCCCATCAGTGTGAGCAGGACTCTTAGGACTCTTAGAAGAGTCAATGCTCTGGTACCATGGGGGGCGCTTGGCCCCCTCTCTTCGTCACTGAGGATGATTTCATTTTTCAGGGATTAGAGAGGGTGGTCCTTGTGGTGGACTGCAGGTATGGAGAGCTGTTGTCATCGTATTAGATAGATAAGAATGATTATATTTATTGTAGAAATGTCTCCTATCATGTTCCCTAATTTTTTATTATGTCCACATCCTGGTCCCCATCTTGGACATCATAACAAACGTGCACTTTTTTGTTTAATTTACACATTGGACCATAGGAAAAATGACACTACAGCTACAGAGGTGACCGTCTGATAGCCCAGCTCGACTATCCATCTCTACTGAAGACCCTTTCAGCTTTTTGAGAGTTGGGTGGAGGACATCATCTCTGAAAATAGGGTCCCACAGCTGCACCCCATCAGTGTGAGCAGGACTCTTAGGACTCTTAGAAGAGTCAATGCTCTGAGACCATTGGGGGCACTTAGCCCCCTCTCTTCATCACTGAGGATGATTTCATTTTTCAGGGATTAGAGAGGGTGGTCCTTGTGGTGGACTGCAGATATGGAGAGCTGTTATCATCGTATTAGATAGATAAGAATGATTATATGTATTGTAGAAATGTCTCCTATCATGTTCCCTAATTTTTTATTATGTCCACATCCTGGTCCCCATCTTGGACATCATAACAAACGTGCACTTTTTTGTTTAATTTACACATTGGACCATAGGAAAAATGACACTACAGCTACAGAGGTGACCGTCTGATAGCCCAGCTCGACTATCCATCTCTACTGAAGACCCTTTCAGCTTTTTGAGAGTTGGGTGGAGAACATCATCTCTGAAAATAGGGTCCCACAGCTGCACCCCATCACTGTGAGCAGGACTCTTAGGACTCTTAGAAGAGTCAATGCTCTGAGACCATGGGGGGCGCTTAGCCCCCTCTCTTCGTCACTGAGGATGATTTCACTTTTCAGGGAATAGAGAGGGTGGTCCTTGTGGTGGACTGCAGGTATGGAGAGCTGTTGTCATCGTATTAGATAGATAAGAATGATTATATGTATTGTAGAAATGTCTCCTATCATGTTCCCTATTTTTTTATTATGTCCACATCCTGGTCCCCATCTTGGAAATCATAACAAACGTGCACTTTTTTGTTTAATTTACACATTGGACCATAGGAAAAATGACACTACAGCTACAGAGGTGACCGTCTGATAGCCCAGCTCGACTATCCATCTCTACTGAAGACCCTTTCAGCTTTTTGAGAGTTGGGTGGAGGACATCATCTCTGAAAATAGGGTCCCACAGCTGCACCCCATCAGTGTGAGCAGGAATCTTAGGACTCTTAGAAGAGTCAATGCTCTGAGACCATGGGGGGTGCTTAGCCCCCTCTCTTCGTCACTGAGGATGATTTCATTTTTCAGGGATTAGAGAGAGTGGTCCTTGTGGTGGACTGCAGGTATGGAGAGCTGTTGTGATCGTATTAGATAGATAAGAATGATTATATGTATTGTAGAAATGTCTCCTATCATGTTCCCTAATTTTTTATTATGTCCACATCCTGGTCCCCATCTTGAACATCATAACAAACGTGCACTTTTTTGTTTAATTTACACATTGGACCATAGGAAAAATGACACTACAGCTACAGAGGTGACCGTCTGATAGCCCAGCTCGACTATCCATCTCTACTGAAGACCCTTTCAGCTTTTTGAGAGTTGGGTGGAGGACATCATCTCTGAAAATAGGGTCCGACAGCTGCACCCCATCAGTGTAAGCAGGACTCTTAGGACTCTTAGAAGAGTCAATGCTCTAAAACCATGGGGGGCGCTTAGCCCCCTCTCTTCGTCCCTGAGGATGATTTCATTTTTCAGGGATTAGAGAGGGTGGTCCTTGTGGTTAACTGCAGGTATGGAGAGCTGTTGTCATCGTATTAGATAGATAAGAATGATTATATGTATTGTAGAAATGTCTCCTATCATGTTCCCTAATTTCTTATTATGTCCACATCCTGGTCCCCATCTTGGACATCATAACAAACGTGCACTTTTTTGTTTAATTTACACATTGGACCATAGGAAAAATGACACTACAGCTACAGAGGTGACCGTCTGATAGCCCAGCTCGACTATCCATCTCTACTGAAGACCCTTTTAGCTTTTTGAGAGTTGGGTGGAGGACATCATCTCTGAAAATAGGGTCCCACAGCTTCACCCCATCAGTGTGAGCAGGACTCTTAGGACTCTTAGAAGAGTCAATGCTCTGGTACCATGGGGGGCGCTTGGCCCCCTCTCTTCGTCACTGAGGATGATTTCATTTTTCAGGGATTAGAGAGGGTGGTCCTTGTGGTGGACTGCAGGTATGGAGAGCTGTTGTCATCGTATTAGATAGATAAGAATGATTATATGTATTGTAGAAATGTCTCCTATCATGTTCCCTAATTTTTTATTATGTCCACATCCTGGTCCCCATCTTGGACATCATAACAAACGTGCACTTTTTTGTTTAATTTACACATTGGACCATAGGAAAAATGACACTACAGCTACAGAGGTGACCGTCTGATAGCCCAGCTCGACTATCCATCTCTACTGAAGACCCTTTCAGCTTTTTGAGAGTTGGGTGGAGGACATCATCTCTTAAAATAGGGTCCCACAGCTGCACCCCATCAGTGTAAGCAGGACTCTTAGGACTCTTAGAAGAGTCAATGCTCTAAAACCATGGGGGGCGCTTAGCCCCCTCTCTTCGTCACTGAGGATGATTTCATTTTTCAGGGATTAGAGAGGGTGGTCCTTGTGGTGGACTGCAGGTATGGAGAGCTGTTGTCATCGTATTAGATAGATAAGAATGATTATATGTATTGTAGAAATGTCTCCTATCATGTTCCCTAATTTTTTATTATGTCCACATCCTGGTCCCCATCTTGGACATCATAACAAACGTGCACTTTTTTGTTTAATTTACACATTGGACCATAGGAAAAATGACACTACAGCTACAGAGGTGACCGTCTGATAGCCCAGCTCGACTATCCATCTCTACTGAAGACCCTTTCAGCTTTTTGAGAGTTGGGTGGAGGACATCATCTCTGAAAATAGGGTCCCACAGCTGCACCCCATCAGTGTGAGCAGGAATCTTAGGACTCTTAGAAGAGTCAATGCTCTGAGACCATGGGGGGTGCTTAGCCCCCTCTCTTCGTCACTGAGGATGATTTCATTTTTCAGGGATTAGAGAGAGTGGTCCTTGTGGTGGACTGCAGGTATGGAGAGCTGTTGTGATCGTATTAGATAGATAAGAATGATTATATGTATTGTAGAAATGTCTCCTATCATGTTCCCTAATTTTTTATTATGTCCACATCCTGGTCCCCATCTTGAACATCATAACAAACGTGCACTTTTTTGTTTAATTTACACATTGGACCATAGGAAAAATGACACTACAGCTACAGAGGTGACCGTCTGATAGCCCAGCTCGACTATCCATCTCTACTGAAGACCCTTTCAGCTTTTTGAGAGTTGGGTGGAGGACATCATCTCTGAAAATAGGGTCCCACAGCTGCACCCCATCAGTGTAAGCAGGACTCTTAGGACTCTTAGAAGAGTCAATGCTCTAAAACCATGGGGGGCGCTTAGCCCCCTCTCTTCGTCCCTGAGGATGATTTCATTTTTCAGGGATTAGAGAGGGTGGTCCTTGTGGTTAACTGCAGGTATGGAGAGCTGTTGTCATCGTATTAGATAGATAAGAATGATTATATGTATTGTAGAAATGTCTCCTATCATGTTCCCTAATTTCTTATTATGTCCACATCCTGGTCCCCATCTTGGACATCATAACAAACGTGCACTTTTTTGTTTAATTTACACATTGGACCATAGGAAAAATGACACTACAGCTACAGAGGTGACCGTCTGATAGCCCAGCTCGACTATCCATCTCTACTGAAGACCCTTTCAGCTTTTTGAGAGTTGGGTGGAGGACATCATCTCTGAAAATAGGGTCCCACAGCTTCACCCCATCAGTGTGAGCAGGACTCTTAGGACTCTTAGAAGAGTCAATGCTCTGGTACCATGGGGGGCGCTTGGCCCCCTCTCTTCGTCACTGAGGATGATTTCATTTTTCAGGGATTAGAGAGGGTGGTCCTTGTGGTGGACTGCAGGTATGGAGAGCTGTTGTCATCGTATTAGATAGATAAGAATGATTATATGTATTGTAGAAATGTCTCCTATCATGTTCCCTAATTTTTTATTATGTCCACATCCTGGTCCCCATCTTGGACATCATAACAAACGTGCACTTTTTTGTTTAATTTACACATTGGACCATAGGAAAAATGACACTACAGCTACAGAGGTGACCGTCTGATAGCCCAGCTCGACTATCCATCTCTACTGAAGACCCTTTCAGCTTTTTGAGAGTTGGGTGGAGGACATCATCTCTTAAAATAGGGTCCCACAGCTGCACCCCATCAGTGTAAGCAGGACTCTTAGGACTCTTAGAAGAGTCAATGCTCTAAAACCATGGGGGGCGCTTAGCCCCCTCTCTTCGTCACTGAGGATGATTTCATTTTTCAGGGATTAGAGAGGGTGGTCCTTGTGGTGGACTGCAGGTATGGAGAGCTGTTGTCATCGTATTAGATAGATAAGAATGATTATATGTATTGTAGAAATGTCTCCTATCATGTTCCCTAATTTTTTATTATGTCCACATCCTGGTCCCCATCTTGGACATCATAACAAACGTGCACTTTTTTGTTTAATTTCCACATTGGACCATAGGAAAAATGACACTACAGCTACAGAGGTGACCGTCTGATAGCCCAGCTCGACTATCCATCTCTACTGAAGACCCTTTCAGCTTTTTGAGAGTTGGGTGGAGGACATCATCTCTGAAAATAGGGTCCCACAGCTGCACCCCATCAGTGTGAGCAGGACTCTTAGGACTCTTAGAAGAGTCAATGTTTTGAGACCATGGCCCCCTCTCTTCGTCACTGAGGATGATTTCACTTTTCAGGGAATAGAGAGGGTGGTCCTTGTGGTGGACTGCAGGTATGGAGAGCTGTTGTGATCGTATTAGATAGATAAGAATGATTATATGTATTGTAGAAATGTCTCCTATCATGTTCCCTAATTTTTTATTATGTCCACATCCTGGTCCCCATCTTGGACATCATAACAAACGTACACTTTTTTGTTTAATTTACACATTGGACCATAGGAAAAATGACACTACAGCTACAGAGGTGACCGTCTGATAGCCCAGCTCGACTATCCATCTCTACTGAAGACCCTTTCAGCTTTTTGAGAGTTGGGTGGAGGACATCATCTCTGAAAATAGGGTCCCACAGCTGCACCCCATCAGTGTGAGCAGGACTCTTAGGATTCTTAGAAGAGTTAATGCTCTGAGACCATGGGGGCGCTTAGCCCCCTCTCTTCGTCACTGAGGATGATTTCATTTTTCAGGGATTAGAGAGGGTGGTCCTTGTGGTGGACTGCAGGTATGGAGAGCTGTTGTCATCGTATTAGATAGATAAGAATGATTATATGTATTGTAGAAATGTCTCCTATCATGTTCCCTAATTTTTTATTATGTCCACATCCTGGTCCCCATCTTGGACATCACAACAAACGTGCACTTTTTTGTTTAATTTACACATTGGACCATAGGAAAAATGACACTACAGCTACAGAGGTGACCGTCTGATAGCCCAGCTCGACTATCCATCTCTACTGAAGACCCTTTCAGCTTTTTGAGAGTTGGGTGGAGGACATCATCTCTGAAAATAGGGTCCCACAGCTTCACCCCATCAGTGTGAGCAGGACTCTTAGGACTCTTAGAAGAGTCAATGCTCTGGTACCATGGGGGGCGCTTGGCCCCCTCTCTTCGTCACTGAGGATGATTTCATTTTTCAGGGATTAGAGAGGGTGGTCCTTGTGGTGGACTGCAGGTATGGAGAGCTGTTGTCATCGTATTAGATAGATAAGAATGATTATATGTATTGTAGAAATGTCTCCTATCATGTTCCCTAATTTTTTATTATGTCCACATCCTGGTCCCCATCTTGGACATCATAACAAACGTGCACTTTTTTGTTTAATTTACACATTGGACCATAGGAAAAATGACACTACAGCTACAGAGGTGACCGTCTGATAGCCCAGCTCGACTATCCATATCTACTGAAGACCCTTTCAGCATTTTGAGAGTTGGGTGGAGGACATCATCTCTGAAAATAGGGTCCCACAGCTGCACCCCATCAGTGTGAGCAGGACTCTTAAGACTCTTAGAAGAGTCAATGCTCTGAGACCATTGGGGGCACTGAGCCCCCTCTCTTCGTCACTGAGGATGATTTCATTTTTCAGGGTTTAGAGAGGGTGGTCCTTGTGGTGGACTGCAGGTATGGAGAGCTGTTATCATCGTATTAGATAGATAAGAATGATTATATGTATTGTAGAAATGTCTCCTATCATGTTCCCTAATTTTTTATTATGTCCACATCCTGGTCCCCATCTTGGACATCATAACAAACGTGCACTTTTTTGTTTAATTTACACATTGGACCATAGGAAAAATGACACTACAGCTACAGAGGTGACCGTCTGATAGCCCAGCTCGACTATCCATCTCTACTGAAGACCCTTTCAGCTTTTTGAGAGTTGGGTGGAGGACATCATCTCTGAAAATAGGGTCCCACAGCTTCACCCCATCAGTGTGAGCAGGACTCTTAGGACTCTTAGAAGAGTCAATGCTCTGGTACCATGGGGGGCGCTTGGCCCCCTCTCTTCGTCACTGAGGATGATTTCATTTTTCAGGGATTAGAGAGGGTGGTCCTTGTGGTGGACTGCAGGTATGTAGAGCTGTTGTCATCGTATTAGATAGATAAGAATGATTATATGTATTGTAGAAATGTCTCCTATCATGTTCCCTAATTTTTTATTATGTCCACATCCTGGTCCCCATCTTGGACATCATAACAAACGTGCACTTTTTTGTTTAATTTACACATTGGACCATAGGAAAAATGACACTACAGCTACAGAGGTGATCGTCTGATAGCCCAGCTCGACTATCCATCTCTACTGAAGACCCTTTCAGCTTTTTGAGAGTTGGGTGGAGGACATCATCTCTGAAAATAGGGTCCCACAGCTGCACCCCATCAGTGTGAGCAGGACTCTTAGGACTCTTAGAAGAGTTAATGCTCTGAGACCATGGGGGCGCTTAGCCCCCTCTCTTCGTCACTGAGGATGATTTCATTTTTCAGGGATTAGAGAGGGTGGTCCTTGTGGTGGACTGCAGGTATGGAGAGCTGTTGTCATCGTATTAGATAGATAAGAATGATTATATGTATTGTAGAAATGTCTCCTATCATGTTCCCTAATTTTTTATTATGTCCACATCCTGGTCCCCATCTTGGACATCATAACAAACGTGCACTTTTTTGTTTAATTTACACATTGGACCATAGGAAAAATGACACTACAGCTACAGAGGTGACCGTCTGATAGCCCAGCTCGACTATCCATCTCTACTGAAGACCCTTTCAGCTTTTTGAGAGTTGGGTGGAGGACATCATCTCTGAAAATAGGGTCCCACAGCTGCACCCCATCAGTGTGAGCAGGACTCTTAGGACTCTTAGAAGAGTCAATGCTCTGAGACCATTGGGGGCACTTAGCCCCCTCTCTTCGTCACTGAGGATGATTTCATTTTTCAGGGATTAGGGAGGGTGGTCCTTGTGGTGGACTGCAGGTATGGAGAGCTGTTATCATCGTATTAGATAGATAAGAATGATTATATGTATTGTAGAAATGTCTCCTATCATGTTCCCTAATTTTTTATTATGTCCACATCCTGGTCCCCATCTTGGACATCATAACAAACGTGCACTTTTTTGTTTAATTTACACATTGGACCATAGGAAAAATGACACTACAGCTACAGAGGTGACCGTCTGATAGCCCAGCTCGACAATCCATCTCTACTGAAGACCCTTTCAGCTTTTTGAGAGTTGGGTGGAGGACATCATCTCTGAAAATAGGGTCCCACAGCTGCACCCCATCAGTGTGAGCAGGACTCTTAGGACTCTTAGAAGAGTCAATGCTCTGAGACCATGGGGGGCGCTTAGCCCCCTCTCTTCGTCACTGAGGATGATTTCATTTTTCAGGGATTAGAGAGGGTGGTCCTTGTGGTGGACTGCAGGTATGGAGAGCTGTTGTCATCGTATTAGATAGATAAGAATGATTATATGTATTGTAGAAATGTCTCCTATCATGTTCCCTAATTTTTTATTATGTCCACATCCTGGTCCCCATCTTGGACATCATAACAAACGTGCACTTTTTTGTTTAATTTACACATTGGACCATAGGAAAAATGACACTACAGCTACAGAGGTGACCGTCTGATAGCCCAGCTCGACTATCCATATCTACTGAAGACCCTTTCAGCATTTTGAGAGTTGGGTGGAGGACATCATCTCTGAAAATAGGGTCCCACAGCTGCACCCCATCAGTGTGAGCAGGACTCTTAAGACTCTTAGAAGAGTCAATGCTCTGAGACCATTGGGGGCACTGAGCCCCCTCTCTTCGTCACTGAGGATGATTTCATTTTTCAGGGTTTAGAGAGGGTGGTCCTTGTGGTGGACTGCAGGTATGGAGAGCTGTTATCATCGTATTAGATAGATAAGAATGATTATATGTATTGTAGAAATGTCTCCTATCATGTTCCCTAATTTTTTATTATGTCCACATCCTGGTCCCCATCTTGGACATCATAACAAACGTGCACTTTTTTGTTTAATTTACACATTGGACCATAGGAAAAATGACACTACAGCTACAGAGGTGACCGTCTGATAGCCCAGCTCGACTATCCATCTCTACTGAAGACCCTTTCAGCTTTTTGAGAGTTGGGTGGAGGACATCATCTCTGAAAATAGGGTCCCACAGCTTCACCCCATCAGTGTGAGCAGGACTCTTAGGACTCTTAGAAGAGTCAATGCTCTGGTACCATGGGGGGCGCTTGGCCCCCTCTCTTCGTCACTGAGGATGATTTCATTTTTCAGGGATTAGAGAGGGTGGTCCTTGTGGTGGACTGCAGGTATGTAGAGCTGTTGTCATCGTATTAGATAGATAAGAATGATTATATGTATTGTAGAAATGTCTCCTATCATGTTCCCTAATTTTTTATTATGTCCACATCCTGGTCCCCATCTTGGACATCATAACAAACGTGCACTTTTTTGTTTAATTTACACATTGGACCATAGGAAAAATGACACTACAGCTACAGAGGTGACCGTCTGATAGCCCAGCTCGACTATCCATCTCTACTGAAGACCCTTTCAGCTTTTTGAGAGTTGGGTGGAGGACATCATCTCTGAAAATAGGGTCCCACAGCTGCACCCCATCAGTGTGAGCAGGACTCTTAGGACTCTTAGAAGAGTTAATGCTCTGAGACCATGGGGGCGCTTAGCCCCCTCTCTTCGTCACTGAGGATGATTTCATTTTTCAGGGATTAGAGAGGGTGGTCCTTGTGGTGGACTGCAGGTATGGAGAGCTGTTGTCATCGTATTAGATAGATAAGAATGATTATATGTATTGTAGAAATGTCTCCTATCATGTTCCCTAATTTTTTATTATGTCCACATCCTGGTCCCCATCTTGGACATCATAACAAACGTGCACTTTTTTGTTTAATTTACACATTGGACCATAGGAAAAATGACACTACAGCTACAGAGGTGACTGTCTGATAGCCCAGCTCGACTATCCATCTCTACTGAAGACCCTTTCAGCTTTTTGAGAGTTGGGTGGAGGACATCATCTCTGAAAATAGGGTCCCACAGCTGCACCCCATCAGTGTGAGCAGGACTCTTAGGACTCTTAGAAGAGTCAATGCTCTGAGACCATTGGGGGCACTTAGCCCCCTCTCTTCGTCACTGAGGATGATTTCATTTTTCAGGGATTAGGGAGGGTGGTCCTTGTGGTGGACTGCAGGTATGGAGAGCTGTTATCATCGTATTAGATAGATAAGAATGATTATATGTATTGTAGAAATGTCTCCTATCATGTTCCCTAATTTTTTATTATGTCCACATCCTGGTCCCCATCTTGGACATCATAACAAACGTGCACTTTTTTGTTTAATTTACACATTGGACCATAGGAAAAATGACACTACAGCTACAGAGGTGACCGTCTGATAGCCCAGCTCGACAATCCATCTCTACTGAAGACCCTTTCAGCTTTTTGAGAGTTGGGTGGAGGACATCATCTCTGAAAATAGGGTCCCACAGCTGCACCCCATCAGTGTGAGCAGGACTCTTAGGACTCTTAGAAGAGTCAATGCTCTGAGACCATGGGGGGCGCTTAGCCCCCTCTCTTCGTCACTGAGGATGATTTCATTTTTCAGGGATTAGAGAGGGTGGTCCTTGTGGTGGACTGCAGGTATGGAGAGCTGTTGTCATCGTATTAAATAGATAAGAATGATTATATGTATTGTAGAAATGTCTCCTATCATGTTCCCTAATTTTTTATTATGTCCACATCCTGGTCCCCATCTTGGACATCATAACAAACGTGCACTTTTTTGTTTAATTTACACATTGGACCATAGGAAAAATGACACTACAGCTACAGAGGTGACCGTCTGATAGCCCAGCTCGACTATCCATCTCTACTGAAGACACTTTCAGCTTTTTGAGAGTTGGGTGGAGGACATCATCTCTGAAAATAGGGTCCCACAGCTGCACCCCATCAGTGTGAGCAGGACTCTTAGGACTCTTAGAAGAGTCAATGCTCTGAGACCATTGGGGGCACTTAGCCCCCTCTCTTCGTCACTGAGGATGATTTCATTTTTCAGGGATTAGGGAGGGTGGTCCTTGTGGTGGACTGCAGGTATGGAGAGCTGTTATCATCGTATTAGATAGATAAGAATGATTATATGTATTGTAGAAATGTCTCCTATCATGTTCCCTAATTTTTTATTATGTCCACATCCTGGTCCCCATCTTGGACATCATAACAAACGTGCACTTTTTTGTTTAATTTACACATTGGACCATAGGAAAAATGACACTACAGCTACAGAGGTGACCGTCTGATAGCCCAGCTCGACAATCCATCTCTACTGAAGACCCTTTCAGCTTTTTGAGAGTTGGGTGGAGGACATCATCTCTGAAAATAGGGTCCCACAGCTGCACCCCATCAGTGTGAGCAGGACTCTTAGGACTCTTAGAAGAGTCAATGCTCTGAGACCATGGGGGGCGCTTAGCCCCCTCTCTTCGTCACTGAGGATGATTTCATTTTTCAGGGATTAGAGAGGGTGGTCCTTGTGGTGGACTGCAGGTATGGAGAGCTGTTGTCATCGTATTAAATAGATAAGAATGATTATATGTATTGTAGAAATGTCTCCTATCATGTTCCCTAATTTTTTATTATGTCCACATCCTGGTCCCCATCTTGGACATCATAACAAACGTGCACTTTTTTGTTTAATTTACACATTGGACCATAGGAAAAATGACACTACAGCTACAGAGGTGACCGTCTGATAGCCCAGCTCGACTATCCATCTCTACTGAAGACCCTTTCAGCTTTTTGAGAGTTGGGTGGAGAACATCATCTCTGAAAATAGGGTCCCACAGCTGCACCCCATCAGTGTGAGCAGGACTCTTAGGACTCTTAGAAGAGTCAATGTTTTGAGACCATGGCCCCCTCTCTTCGTCACTGAGGATGATTTCACTTTTCAGGCAATAGAGAGGGTGGTCCTTGTGGTGGACTGCAGGTATGGAGAGCTGTTGTGATCGTATTAGATAGATAAGAATGATTATATGTATTGTAGAAATGTCTCCTATCATGTTCCCTAATTTTTTATTATGTCCACATCCTGGTCCCCATCTTGGACATCATAACAAACGTGCACTTTTTTGTTTAATTTACACATTGGACCATAGGAAAAATGACACTACAGCTACAGAGGTGACCGTCTGATAGCCCAGCTCGACTATCCATCTCTACTGAAGACCCTTTCAGCTTTTTGAGAGTTGGGTGGAGGACATCATCTCTGAAAATAGGGTCCCACAGCTGCACCCCATCAGTGTGAGCAGGACTCTTAGGATTCTTAGAAGAGTTAATGCTCTGAGACCATGGGGGCGCTTAGCCCCCTCTCTTCGTCACTGAGGATGATTTCATTTTTCAGGGATTAGAGAGGGTGGTCCTTGTGGTGGACTGCAGGTATGGAGAGCTGTTGTCATCGTATTAGATAGATAAGAATGATTATATGTATTGTAGAAATGTCTCCTATCATGTTCCCTAATTTTTTATTATGTCCACATCCTGGTCCCCATCTTGGACATCATAACAAACGTGCACTTTTTTGTTTAATTTACACATTGGACCATAGGAAAAATGACACTACAGCTACAGAGGTGACCGTCTGATAGCCCAGCTCGACTATCCATCTCTACTGAAGACCCTTTCAGCTTTTTGAGAGTTGGGTGGAGGACATCATCTCTTAAAATAGGGTCCCACAGCTGCACCCCATCAGTGTAAGCAGGACTCTTAGGACTCTTAGAAGAGTCAATGCTCTAAAACCATGGGGGGCGCTTAGCCCCCTCTCTTCGTCCCTGAGGATGATTTCATTTTTCAGGGATTAGAGAGGGTGGTCCTTGTGGTGGACTGCAGGTATGGAGAGCTGTTGTCATCGTATTAGATAGATAAGAATGATTATATGTATTGTAGAAATGTCTCCTATCATGTTCCCTAATTTTTTATTATGTCCACATCCTGGTCCCCATCTTGGACATCATAACAAACGTGCACTTTTTTGTTTAATTTACACATTGGACCATAGGAAAAATGACACTACAGCTACAGAGGTGACCGTCTGATAGCCCAGCTCGACTATCCATCTCTACTGAAGACCCTTTCAGCTTTTTGAGAGTTGGGTGGAGGACATCATCTCTGAAAATAGGGTCCCACAGCTGCACCCCATCAGTGTGAGCAGGACTCTTAGGACTCTTAGAAGAGTCAATGCTCTGAGACCATTGGGGGCACTTAGCCCCCTCTCTTCGTCACTGAGGATGATTTCATTTTTCAGGGATTAGAGAGGGTGGTCCTTGTGGTGGACTGCAGGTATGGAGAGCTGTTATCATCGTATTAGATAGATAAGAATGATTATATGTATTGTAGAAATGTCTCCTATCATGTTCCCTAATTTTTTATTATGTCCACATCCTGGTCCCCATCTTGGACATCATAACAAACGTGCACTTTTTTGTTTAATTTACACATTGGACCATAGGAAAAATGACACTACAGCTACAGAGGTGACCGTCTGATAGCCCAGCTCGACAATCCATCTCTACTGAAGACCCTTTCAGCTTTTTGAGAGTTGGGTGGAGGACATCATCTCTGAAAATAGGGTCCCACAGCTGCACCCCATCAGTGTGAGCAGGACTCTTAGGACTCTTAGAAGAGTCAATGCTCTCAGACCATGGGGGGCGCTTAGCCCCCTCTCTTCGTCACTGAGGATGATTTCATTTTTCAGGGATTAGAGAGGGTGGTCCTTGTGGTGGACTGCAGGTATGGAGAGCTGTTGTCATCGTATTAAATAGATAAGAATGATTATATGTATTGTAGAAATGTCTCCTATCATGTTCCCTAATTTTTTATTATGTCCACATCCTGGTCCCCATCTTGGACATCATAACAAACGTGCACTTTTTTGTTTAATTTACACATTGGACCATAGGAAAAATGACACTACAGCTACAGAGGTGACCGTCTGATAGCCCAGATCGACTATCCATCTCTACTGAAGACCCTTTCAGCTTTTTGAGAGTTGGGTGGAGAACATCATCTCTGAAAATAGGGTCCCACAGCTGCACCCCATCAGTGTGAGCAGGACTCTTAGGACTCTTAGAAGAGTCAATGTTTTGAGACCATGGGGGGCGCTTAGCCCCCTCTCTTCGTCACTGAGGATGATTTCACTTTTCAGGGAATAGAGAGGGTGGTCCTTGTGGTGGACTGCAGGTATGGAGAGCTGTTGTCATCGTATTAGATAGATAAGAATGATTATATGTATTGTAGAAATGTCTCCTATCATGTTCCCTATTTTTTTATTATGTCCACATCCTGGTCCCCATCTTGGAAATCATAACAAACGTGCACTTTTTTGTTTAATTTACACATTGGACCATAGGAAAAATGACACTACAGCTACAGAGGTGACCGTCTGGTAGCCCAGCTCGACTATCCATCTCTACTGAAGACCCTTTCAGCTTTTTGAGAGTTGGGTGGAGGACATCATCTCTGAAAATAGGGTCCCACAGCTGCACCCCATCAGTGTGAGCAGGACTCTTAGGACTCTTAGAAGAGTCAATGTTTTGAGACCATGGGGGGCGCTTAGCCCCCTCTCTTCGTCACTGAGGATGATTTCATTTTTCAGGGATTAGAGAGAGTGGTCCTTGTGGTGGACTGCAGGTATGGAGAGCTGTTGTGATCGTATTAGATAGATAAGAATGATTATATGTATTGTAGAAATGTCTCCTATCATGTTCCCTAATTTTTTATTATGTCCACATCCTGGTCCCCATCTTGGACATCATAACAAACGTGCACTTTTTTGTTTAATTTACACATTGGACCATAGGAAAAATGACACTACAGCTACAGAGGTGACCGTCTGATAGCCCAGCTCGACTATCCATCTCTACTGAAGACCCTTTCAGCTTTTTGAGAGTTGGGTGGAGGACATCATCTCTTAAAATAGGGTCCCACAGCTGCACCCCATCAGTGTAAGCAGGACTCTTAGGACTCTTAGAAGAGTCAATGCTCTAAAACCATGGGGGGCGCTTAGCCCCCTCTCTTCGTCCCTGAGGATGATTTCATTTTTCAGGGATTAGAGAGGGTGGTCCTTGTGGTGGACTGCAGGTATGGAGAGCTGTTGTCATCGTATTAGATAGATAAGAATGATTATATGTATTGTAGAAATGTCTCCTATCATGTTCCCTAATTTTTTATTATGTCCACATCCTGGTCCCCATCTTGGACATCATAACAAACGTGCACTTTTTTGTTTAATTTACACATTGGACCATAGGAAAAATGACACTACAGCTACAGAGGTGACCGTCTGATAGCCCAGCTCGACTATCCATCTCTACTGAAGACCCTTTCAGCTTTTTGAGAGTTGGGTGGAGGACATCATCTCTGAAAATAGGGTCCCACAGCTGCACCCCATCAGTGTGAGCAGGACTCTTAGGACTCTTAGAAGAGTTAATGCTCTGAGACCATGGGGGCGCTTAGCCCCCTCTCTTCGTCACTGAGGATGATTTCATTTTTCAGGGATTAGAGAGGGTGGTCCTTGTGGTGGACTGCAGGTATGGAGAGCTGTTGTCATCGTATTAGATAGATAAGAATGATTATATGTATTGTAGAAATGTCTCCTATCATGTTCCCTAATTTTTTATTATGTCCACATCCTGGTCCCCATCTTGGACATCATAACAAACGTGCACTTTTTTGTTTAATTTACACATTGGACCATAGGAAAAATGACACTACAGCTACAGAGGTGACCGTCTGATAGCCCAGCTCGACTATCCATCTCTACTGAAGACCCTTTCAGCTTTTTGAGAGTTGGGTGGAGGACATCATCTCTTAAAATAGGGTCCCACAGCTGCACCCCATCAGTGTAAGCAGGACTCTTAGGACTCTTAGAAGAGTCAATGCTCTAAAACCATGGGGGGCGCTTACCCCCTCTCTTCGTCCCTGAGGATGATTTCATTTTTCAGGGATTAGAGAGGGTGGTCCTTGTGGTGGACTGCAGGTATGGAGAGCTGTTGTCATCGTATTAGATAGATAAGAATGATTATATGTATTGTAGAAATGTCTCCTATCATGTTCCCTAATTTTTTATTATGTCCACATCCTGGTCCCCATCTTGGACATCATAACAAACGTGCACTTTTTTGTTTAATTTACACATTGGACCATAGGAAAAATGACACTACAGCTACAGAGGTGACCGTCTGATAGCCCAGCTCGACTATCCATCTCTACTGAAGACCCTTTCAGCTTTTTGAGAGTTGGGTGGAGGACATCATCTCTGAAAATAGGGTCCCACAGCTGCACCCCATCAGTGTGAGCAGGACTCTTAGGACTCTTAGAAGAGTTAATGCTCTGAGACCATGGGGGCGCTTAGCCCCCTCTCTTCGTCACTGAGGATGATTTCATTTTTCAGGGATTAGAGAGGGTGGTCCTTGTGGTGGACTGCAGGTATGGAGAGCTGTTGTCATCGTATTAGATAGATAAGAATGATTATATGTATTGTAGAAATGTCTCCTATCATGTTCCCTAATTTTTTATTATGTCCACATCCTGGTCCCCATCTTGGACATCATAACAAACGTGCACTTTTTTGTTTAATTTACACATTGGACCATAGGAAAAATGACACTACAGCTACAGAGGTGACCGTCTGATAGCCCAGCTCGACTATCCATCTCTACTGAAGACCCTTTCAGCTTTTTGAGAGTTGGGTGGAGGACATCATCTCTGAAAATAGGGTCCCACAGCTGCACCCCATCAGTGTGAGCAGGACTCTTAGGACTCTTAGAAGAGTCAATGCTCTGAGACCATTGGGGGCACTTAGCCCCCTCTCTTCGTCACTGAGGATGATTTCATTTTTCAGGGATTAGAGAGGGTGGTCCTTGTGGTGGACTGCAGGTATGGAGAGCTGTTATCATCGTATTAGATAGATAAGAATGATTATATGTATTGTAGAAATGTCTCCTATCATGTTCCCTAATTTTTTATTATGTCCACATCCTGGTCCCCATCTTGGACATCATAACAAACGTGCACTTTTTTGTTTAATTTACACATTGGACCATAGGAAAAATGACACTACAGCTACAGAGGTGACCGTCTGATAGCCCAGCTCGACAATCCATCTCTACTGAAGACCCTTTCAGCTTTTTGAGAGTTGGGTGGAGGACATCATCTCTGAAAATAGGGTCCCACAGCTGCACCCCATCAGTGTGAGCAGGACTCTTAGGACTCTTAGAAGAGTCAATGCTCTCAGACCATGGGGGGCGCTTAGCCCCCTCTCTTCGTCACTGAGGATGATTTCATTTTTCAGGGATTAGAGAGGGTGGTCCTTGTGGTGGACTGCAGGTATGGAGAGCTGTTGTCATCGTATTAAATAGATAAGAATGATTATATGTATTGTAGAAATGTCTCCTATCATGTTCCCTAATTTTTTATTATGTCCACATCCTGGTCCCCATCTTGGACATCATAACAAACGTGCACTTTTTTGTTTAATTTACACATTGGACCATAGGAAAAATGACACTACAGCTACAGAGGTGACCGTCTGATAGCCCAGCTCGACTATCCATCTCTACTGAAGACCCTTTCAGCTTTTTGAGAGTTGGGTGGAGAACATCATCTCTGAAAATAGGGTCCCACAGCTGCACCCCATCAGTGTGAGCAGGACTCTTAGGACTCTTAGAAGAGTCAATGTTTTGAGACCATGGGGGGCGCTTAGCCCCCTCTCTTCGTCACTGAGGATGATTTCACTTTTCAGGGAATAGAGAGGGTGGTCCTTGTGGTGGACTGCAGGTATGGAGAGCTGTTGTCATCGTATTAGATAGATAAGAATGATTATATGTATTGTAGAAATGTCTCCTATCATGTTCCCTATTTTTTTATTATGTCCACATCCTGGTCCCCATCTTGGAAATCATAACAAACGTGCACTTTTTTGTTTAATTTACACATTGGACCATAGGAAAAATGACACTACAGCTACAGAGGTGACCGTCTGGTAGCCCAGCTCGACTATCCATCTCTACTGAAGACCCTTTCAGCTTTTTGAGAGTTGGGTGGAGGACATCATCTCTGAAAATAGGGTCCCACAGCTGCACCCCATCAGTGTGAGCAGGACTCTTAGGACTCTTAGAAGAGTCAATGTTTTGAGACCATGGGGGGCGCTTAGCCCCCTCTCTTCGTCACTGAGGATGATTTCATTTTTCAGGGATTAGAGAGAGTGGTCCTTGTGGTGGACTGCAGGTATGGAGAGCTGTTGTGATTGTATTAGATAGATAAGAATGATTATATGTATTGTAGAAATGTCTCCTATCATGTTCCCTAATTTTTTATTATGTCCACATCCTGGTCCCCATCTTGGACATCATAACAAACGTGCACTTTTTTGTTTAATTTACACATTGGACCATAGGAAAAATGACACTACAGCTACAGAGGTGACCGTCTGATAGCCCAGCTCGACTATCCATCTCTACTGAAGACCCTTTCAGCTTTTTGAGAGTTGGGTGGAGGACATCATCTCTTAAAATAGGGTCCCACAGCTGCACCCCATCAGTGTAAGCAGGACTCTTAGGACTCTTAGAAGAGTCAATGCTCTAAAACCATGGGGGGCGCTTAGCCCCCTCTCTTCGTCCCTGAGGATGATTTCATTTTTCAGGGATTAGAGAGGGTGGTCCTTGTGGTGGACTGCAGGTATGGAGAGCTGTTGTCATCGTATTAGATAGATAAGAATGATTATATGTATTGTAGAAATGTCTCCTATCATGTTCCCTAATTTTTTATTATGTCCACATCCTGGTCCCCATCTTGGACATCATAACAAACGTGCACTTTTTTGTTTAATTTACACATTGGACCATAGGAAAAATGACACTACAGCTACAGAGGTGACCGTCTGATAGCCCAGCTCGACTATCCATCTCTACTGAAGACCCTTTCAGCTTTTTGAGAGTTGGGTGGAGGACATCATCTCTTAAAATAGGGTCCCACAGCTGCACCCCATCAGTGTAAGCAGGATTCTTAGGACTCTTAGAAGAGTCAATGCTCTAAAACCATGGGGGGCGCTTACCCCCTCTCTTCGTCCCTGAGGATGATTTCATTTTTCAGGGATTAGAGAGGGTGGTCCTTGTGGTGGACTGCAGGTATGGAGAGCTGTTGTCATCGTATTAGATAGATAAGAATGATTATATGTATTGTAGAAATGTCTCCTATCATGTTCCCTAATTTTTTATTATGTCCACATCCTGGTCCCCATCTTGGACATCATAACAAACGTGCACTTTTTTGTTTAATTTACACATTGGACCATAGGAAAAATGACACTACAGCTACAGAGGTGACCGTCTGATAGCCCAGCTCGACTATCCATCTCTACTGAAGACCCTTTCAGCTTTTTGAGAGTTGGGTGGAGAACATCATCTCTGAAAATAGGGTCCCACAGCTGCACCCCATCAGTGTGAGCAGGACTCTTAGGACTCTTAGAAGAGTCAATGTTTTGAGACCATGGGGGGCGCTTAGCCCCCTCTCTTCGTCACTGAGGATGATTTCACTTTTCAGGGAATAGAGAGGGTGGTCCTTGTGGTGGACTGCAGGTATGGAGAGCTGTTGTCATCGTATTAGATAGATAAGAATGATTATATGTATTGTAGAAATGTCTCCTATCATGTTCCCTATTTTTTTATTATGTCCACATCCTGGTCCCCATCTTGGAAATCATAACAAACGTGCACTTTTTTGTTTAATTTACACATTGGACCATAGGAAAAATGACACTACAGCTACAGAGGTGACCGTCTGGTAGCCCAGCTCGACTATCCATCTCTACTGAAGACCCTTTCAGCTTTTTGAGAGTTGGGTGGAGGACATCATCTCTGAAAATAGGGTCCCACAGCTGCACCCCATCAGTGTGAGCAGGACTCTTAGGACTCTTAGAAGAGTCAATGTTTTGAGACCATGGGGGGCGCTTAGCCCCCTCTCTTCGTCACTGAGGATGATTTCATTTTTCAGGGATTAGAGAGAGTGGTCCTTGTGGTGGACTGCAGGTATGGAGAGCTGTTGTGATCGTATTAGATAGATAAGAATGATTATATGTATTGTAGAAATGTCTCCTATCATGTTCCCTAATTTTTTATTATGTCCACATCCTGGTCCCCATCTTGGACATCATAACAAACGTGCACTTTTTTGTTTAATTTACACATTGGACCATAGGAAAAATGACACTACAGCTACAGAGGTGACCGTCTGATAGCCCAGCTCGACTATCCATCTCTACTGAAGACCCTTTCAGCTTTTTGAGAGTTGGGTGGAGGACATCATCTCTTAAAATAGGGTCCCACAGCTGCACCCCATCAGTGTAAGCAGGACTCTTAGGACTCTTAGAAGAGTCAATGCTCTAAAACCATGGGGGGCGCTTAGCCCCCTCTCTTCGTCCCTGAGGATGATTTCATTTTTCAGGGATTAGAGAGGGTGGTCCTTGTGGTGGACTGCAGGTATGGAGAGCTGTTGTCATCGTATTAGATAGATAAGAATGATTATATGTATTGTAGAAATGTCTCCTATCATGTTCCCTAATTTTTTATTATGTCCACATCCTGGTCCCCATCTTGGACATCATAACAAACGTGCACTTTTTTGTTTAATTTACACATTGGACCATAGGAAAAATGACACTACAGCTACAGAGGTGACCGTCTGATAGCCCAGCTCGACTATCCATCTCTACTGAAGACCCTTTCAGCTTTTTGAGAGTTGGGTGGAGGACATCATCTCTGAAAATAGGGTCCCACAGCTGCACCCCATCAGTGTGAGCAGGACTCTTAGGACTCTTAGAAGAGTTAATGCTCTGAGACCATGGGGGGCGCTTAGCCCCCTCTCTTCGTCACTGAGGATGATTTCATTTTTCAGGGATTAGAGAGGGTGGTCCTTGTGGTGGACTGCAGGTATGGAGAGCTGTTGTCATCGTATTAGATAGATAAGAATGATTATATGTATTGTAGAAATGTCTCCTATCATGTTCCCTAATTTTTTATTATGTCCACATCCTGGTCCCCATCTTGGACATCATAACAAACGTGCACTTTTTTGTTTAATTTACACATTGGACCATAGGAAAAATGACACTACAGCTACAGAGGTGACCGTCTGATAGCCCAGCTCGACTATCCATCTCTACTGAAGACCCTTTCAGCTTTTTGAGAGTTGGGTGGAGGACATCATCTCTTAAAATAGGGTCCCACAGCTGCACCCCATCAGTGTAAGCAGGACTCTTAGGACTCTTAGAAGAGTCAATGCTCTAAAACCATGGGGGGCGCTTACCCCCTCTCTTCGTCCCTGAGGATGATTTCATTTTTCAGGGATTAGAGAGGGTGGTCCTTGTGGTGGACTGCAGGTATGGAGAGCTGTTGTCATCGTATTAGATAGATAAGAATGATTATATGTATTGTAGAAATGTCTCCTATCATGTTCCCTAATTTTTTATTATGTCCACATCCTGGTCCCCATCTTGGACATCATAACAAACGTGCACTTTTTTGTTTAATTTACACATTGGACCATAGGAAAAATGACACTACAGCTACAGAGGTGACCGTCTGATAGCCCAGCTCGACTATCCATCTCTACTGAAGACCCTTTCAGCTTTTTGAGAGTTGGGTGGAGGACATCATCTCTGAAAATAGGGTCCCACAGCTGCACCCCATCAGTGTGAGCAGGACTCTTAGGACTCTTAGAAGAGTTAATGCTCTGAGACCATGGGGGCGCTTAGCCCCCTCTCTTCGTCACTGAGGATGATTTCATTTTTCAGGGATTAGAGAGGGTGGTCCTTGTGGTGGACTGCAGGTATGGAGAGCTGTTGTCATCGTATTAGATAGATAAGAATGATTATATGTATTGTAGAAATGTCTCCTATCATGTTCCCTAATTTTTTATTATGTCCACATCCTGGTCCCCATCTTGGACATCATAACAAACGTGCACTTTTTTGTTTAATTTACACATTGGACCATAGAAAAAATGACACTACAGCTACAGAGGTGACCGTCTGATAGCCCAGCTCGACTATCCATCTCTACTGAAGACCCTTTCAGCTTTTTGAGAGTTGGGTGGAGGACATCATCTCTGAAAATAGGGTCCCACAGCTGCACCCCATCAGTGTGAGCAGGACTCTTAGGACTCTTAGAAGAGTCAATGCTCTGAGACCATTGGGGGCACTTAGCCCCCTCTCTTCGTCACTGAGGATGATTTCATTTTTCAGGGATTAGAGAGGGTGGTCCTTGTGGTGGACTGCAGGTATGGAGAGCTGTTATCATCGTATAAGATAGATAAGAATGATTATATGTATTGTAGAAATGTCTCCTATCATGTTCCCTAATTTTTTATTATGTCCACATCCTGGTCCCCATCTTGGACATCATAACAAACGTGCACTTTTTTGTTTAATTTACACATTGGACCATAGGAAAAATGACACTACAGCTACAGAGGTGACCGTCTGATAGCCCAGCTCGACAATCCATCTCTACTGAAGACCCTTTCAGCTTTTTGAGAGTTGGGTGGAGGACATCATCTCTGAAAATAGGGTCCCACAGCTGCACCCCATCAGTGTGAGCAGGACTCTTAGGACTCTTAGAAGAGTCAATGCTCTCAGACCATGGGGGGCGCTTAGCCCCCTCTCTTCGTCACTGAGGATGATTTCATTTTTCAGGGATTAGAGAGGGTGGTCCTTGTGGTGGACTGCAGGTATGGAGAGCTGTTGTCATCGTATTAAATAGATAAGAATGATTATATGTATTGTAGAAATGTCTCCTATCATGTTCCCTAATTTTTTATTATGTCCACATCCTGGTCCCCATCTTGGACATCATAACAAACGTGCACTTTTTTGTTTAATTTACACATTGGACCATAGGAAAAATGACACTACAGCTACAGAGGTGACCGTCTGATAGCCCAGCTCGACTATCCATCTCTACTGAAGACCCTTTCAGCTTTTTGAGAGTTGGGTGGAGAACATCATCTCTGAAAATAGGGTCCCACAGCTGCACCCCATCAGTGTGAGCAGGACTCTTAGGACTCTTAGAAGAGTCAATGTTTTGAGACCATGGGGGGCGCTTAGCCCCCTCTCTTCGTCACTGAGGATGATTTCACTTTTCAGGGAATAGAGAGGGTGGTCCTTGTGGTGGACTGCAGGTATGGAGAGCTGTTGTCATCGTATTAGATAGATAAGAATGATTATATGTATTGTAGAAATGTCTCCTATCATGTTCCCTATTTTTTTATTATGTCCACATCCTGGTCCCCATCTTGGAAATCATAACAAACGTGCACTTTTTTGTTTAATTTACACATTGGACCATAGGAAAAATGACACTACAGCTACAGAGGTGACCGTCTGGTAGCCCAGCTCGACTATCCATCTCTACTGAAGACCCTTTCAGCTTTTTGAGAGTTGGGTGGAGGACATCATCTCTGAAAATAGGGTCCCACAGCTGCACCCCATCAGTGTGAGCAGGACTCTTAGGACTCTTAGAAGAGTCAATGTTTTGAGACCATGGGGGGCGCTTAGCCCCCTCTCTTCGTCACTGAGGATGATTTCATTTTTCAGGGATTAGAGAGAGTGGTCCTTGTGGTGGACTGCAGGTATGGAGAGCTGTTGTGATCGTATTAGATAGATAAGAATGATTATATGTATTGTAGAAATGTCTCCTATCATGTTCCCTAATTTTTTATTATGTCCACATCCTGGTCCCCATCTTGGACATCATAACAAACGTGCACTTTTTTGTTTAATTTACACATTGGACCATAGGAAAAATGACACTACAGCTACAGAGGTGACCGTCTGATAGCCCAGCTCGACTATCCATCTCTACTGAAGACCCTTTCAGCTTTTTGAGAGTTGGGTGGAGGACATCATCTCTTAAAATAGGGTCCCACAGCTGCACCCCATCAGTGTAAGCAGGACTCTTAGGACTCTTAGAAGAGTCAATGCTCTAAAACCATGGGGGGCGCTTAGCCCCCTCTCTTCGTCCCTGAGGATGATTTCATTTTTCAGGGATTAGAGAGGGTGGTCCTTGTGGTGGACTGCAGGTATGGAGAGCTGTTGTCATCGTATTAGATAGATAAGAATGATTATATGTATTGTAGAAATGTCTCCTATCATGTTCCCTAATTTTTTATTATGTCCACATCCTGGTCCCCATCTTGGACATCATAACAAACGTGCACTTTTTTGTTTAATTTACACATTGGACCATAGGAAAAATGACACTACAGCTACAGAGGTGACCGTCTGATAGCCCAGCTCGACTATCCATCTCTACTGAAGACCCTTTCAGCTTTTTGAGAGTTGGGTGGAGGACATCATCTCTGAAAATAGGGTCCCACAGCTGCACCCCATCAGTGTGAGCAGGACTCTTAGGACTCTTAGAAGAGTTAATGCTCTGAGACCATGGGGGCGCTTAGCCCCCTCTCTTCGTCACTGAGGATGATTTCATTTTTCAGGGATTAGAGAGGGTGGTCCTTGTGGTGGACTGCAGGTATGGAGAGCTGTTGTCATCGTATTAGATAGATAAGAATGATTATATGTATTGTAGAAATGTCTCCTATCATGTTCCCTAATTTTTTATTATGTCCACATCCTGGTCCCCATCTTGGACATCATAACAAACGTGCACTTTTTTGTTTAATTTACACATTGGACCATAGGAAAAATGACACTACAGCTACAGAGGTGACCGTCTGATAGCCCAGCTCGACTATCCATCTCTACTGAAGACCCTTTCAGCTTTTTGAGAGTTGGGTGGAGGACATCATCTCTTAAAATAGGGTCCCACAGCTGCACCCCATCAGTGTAAGCAGGACTCTTAGGACTCTTAGAAGAGTCAATGCTCTAAAACCATGGGGGGCGCTTACCCCCTCTCTTCGTCCCTGAGGATGATTTCATTTTTCAGGGATTAGAGAGGGTGGTCCTTGTGGTGGACTGCAGGTATGGAGAGCTGTTGTCATCGTATTAGATAGATAAGAATGATTATATGTATTGTAGAAATGTCTCCTATCATGTTCCCTAATTTTTTATTATGTCCACATCCTGGTCCCCATCTTGGACATCATAACAAACGTGCACTTTTTTGTTTAATTTACACATTGGACCATAGGAAAAATGACACTACAGCTACAGAGGTGACCGTCTGATAGCCCAGCTCGACTATCCATCTCTACTGAAGACCCTTTCAGCTTTTTGAGAGTTGGGTGGAGGACATCATCTCTGAAAATAGGGTCCCACAGCTGCACCCCATCAGTGTGAGCAGGACTCTTAGGACTCTTAGAAGAGTTAATGCTCTGAGACCATGGGGGCGCTTAGCCCCCTCTCTTCGTCACTGAGGATGATTTCATTTTTCAGGGATTAGAGAGGGTGGTCCTTGTGGTGGACTGCAGGTATGGAGAGCTGTTGTCATCGTATTAGATAGATAAGAATGATTATATGTATTGTAGAAATGTCTCCTATCATGTTCCCTAATTTTTTATTATGTCCACATCCTGGTCCCCATCTTGGACATCATAACAAACGTGCACTTTTTTGTTTAATTTACACATTGGACCATAGGAAAAATGACACTACAGCTACAGAGGTGACCGTCTGATAGCCCAGCTCGACTATCCATCTCTACTGAAGACCCTTTCAGCTTTTTGAGAGTTGGGTGGAGGACATCATCTCTGAAAATAGGGTCCCACAGCTGCACCCCATCAGTGTGAGCAGGACTCTTAGGACTCTTAGAAGAGTCAATGTTTTGAGACCATGGGGGGCGCTTAGCCCCCTCTCTTCGTCACTGAGGATGATTTCACTTTTCAGGGAATAGAGAGGGTGGTCCTTGTGGTGGACTGCAGGTATGGAGAGCTGTTGTCATCGTATTAGATAGATAAGAATGATTATATGTATTGTAGAAATGTCTCCTATCATGTTCCCTATTTTTTTATTATGTCCACATCCTGGTCCCCATCTTGGAAATCATAACAAACGTGCACTTTTTTGTTTAATTTACACATTGGACCATAGGAAAAATGACACTACAGCTACAGAGGTGACCGTCTGGTAGCCCAGCTCGACTATCCATCTCTACTGAAGACCCTTTCAGCTTTTTGAGAGTTGGGTGGAGGACATCATCTCTGAAAATAGGGTCCCACAGCTGCACCCCATCAGTGTGAGCAGGACTCTTAGGACTCTTAGAAGAGTCAATGTTTTGAGACCATGGGGGGCGCTTAGCCCCCTCTCTTCGTCACTGAGGATGATTTCATTTTTCAGGGATTAGAGAGAGTGGTCCTTGTGGTGGACTGCAGGTATGGAGAGCTGTTGTGATCGTATTAGATAGATAAGAATGATTATATGTATTGTAGAAATGTCTCCTATCATGTTCCCTAATTTTTTATTATGTCCACATCCTGGTCCCCATCTTGGACATCATAACAAACGTGCACTTTTTTGTTTAATTTACACATTGGACCATAGGAAAAATGACACTACAGCTACAGAGGTGACCGTCTGATAGCCCAGCTCGACTATCCATCTCTACTGAAGACCCTTTCAGCTTTTTGAGAGTTGGGTGGAGGACATCATCTCTTAAAATAGGGTCCCACAGCTGCACCCCATCAGTGTAAGCAGGACTCTTAGGACTCTTAGAAGAGTCAATGCTCTAAAACCATGGGGGGCGCTTAGCCCCCTCTCTTCATCCCTGAGGATGATTTCATTTTTCAGGGATTAGAGAGGGTGGTCCTTGTGGTGGACTGCAGGTATGGAGAGCTGTTGTCATCGTATTAGATAGATAAGAATGATTATATGTATTGTAGAAATGTCTCCTATCATGTTCCCTAATTTTTTATTATGTCCACATCCTGGTCCCCATCTTGGACATCATAACAAACGTGCACTTTTTTGTTTAATTTACACATTGGACCATAGGAAAAATGACACTACAGCTACAGAGGTGACCGTCTGATAGCCCAGCTCGACTATCCATCTCTAATGAAGACCCTTTCAGCTTTTTGAGAGTTGGGTGGAGGACATCATCTCTGAAAATAGGGTCCCACAGCTGCACCCCATCAGTGTGAGCAGGACTCTTAGGACTCTTAGAAGAGTTAATGCTCTGAGACCATGGGGGCGCTTAGCCCCCTCTCTTCGTCACTGAGGATGATTTCATTTTTCAGGGATTAGAGAGGGTGGTCCTTGTGGTGGACTGCAGGTATGGAGAGCTGTTGTCATCGTATTAGATAGATAAGAATGATTATATGTATTGTAGAAATGTCTCCTATCATGTTCCCTAATTTTTTATTATGTCCACATCCTGGTCCCCATCTTGGACATCATAACAAACGTGCACTTTTTTGTTTAATTTACACATTGGACCATAGGAAAAATGACACTACAGCTACAGAGGTGACCGTCTGATAGCCCAGCTCGACTATCCATCTCTACTGAAGACCCTTTCAGCTTTTTGAGAGTTGGGTGGAGGACATCATCTCTTAAAATAGGGTCCCACAGCTGCACCCCATCAGTGTAAGCAGGACTCTTAGGACTCTTAGAAGAGTCAATGCTCTAAAACCATGGGGGGCGCTTAGCCCCCTCTCTTCGTCCCTGAGGATGATTTCATTTTTCAGGGATTAGAGAGGGTGGTCCTTGTGGTGGACTGCAGGTATGGAGAGCTGTTGTCATCGTATTAGATAGATAAGAATGATTATATGTATTGTAGAAATGTCTCCTATCATGTTCCCTAATTTTTTATTATGTCCACATCCTGGTCCCCATCTTGGACATCATAACAAACGTGCACTTTTTTGTTTAATTTACACATTGGACCATAGGAAAAATGACACTACAGCTACAGAGGTGACCGTCTGATAGCCCAGCTCGACTATCCATCTCTACTGAAGACCCTTTCAGCTTTTTGAGAGTTGGGTGGAGGACATCATCTCTGAAAATAGGGTCCCACAGCTGCACCCCATCAGTGTGAGCAGGACTCTTAGGACTCTTAGAAGAGTTAATGCTCTGAGACCATGGGGGCGCTTAGCCCCCTCTCTTCGTCACTGAGGATGATTTCATTTTTCAGGGATTAGAGAGGGTGGTCCTTGTGGTGGACTGCAGGTATGGAGAGCTGTTGTCATCGTATTAGATAGATAAGAATGATTATATGTATTGTAGAAATGTCTCCTATCATGTTCCCTAATTTTTTATTATGTCCACATCCTGGTCCCCATCTTGGACATCATAACAAACGTGCACTTTTTTGTTTAATTTACACATTGGACCATAGGAAAAATGACACTACAGCTACAGAGGTGACCGTCTGATAGCCCAGCTCGACTATCCATCTCTACTGAAGACCCTTTCAGCTTTTTGAGAGTTGGGTGGAGGACATCATCTCTGAAAATAGGGTCCCACAGCTGCACCCCATCAGTGTGAGCAGGACTCTTAGGACTCTTAGAAGAGTCAATGCTCTGAGACCATTGGGGGCACTTAGCCCCCTCTCTTCATCACTGAGGATGATTTCATTTTTCAGGGATTAGAGAGGGTGGTCCTTGTGGTGGACTGCAGATATGGAGAGCTGTTATCATCGTATTAGATAGATAAGAATGATTATATGTATTGTAGAAATGTCTCCTATCATGTTCCCTAATTTTTTATTATGTCCACATCCTGGTCCCCATCTTGGACATCATAACAAACGTGCACTTTTTTGTTTAATTTAAACATTGGACCATAGGAAAAATGACACTACAGCTACAGAGGTGACCGTCTGATAGCCCAGCTCGACTATCCATCTCTACTGAAGACCCTTTCAGCTTTTTGAGAGTTGGTTGGAGGACATCATCTCTTAAAATAGGGTCCCACAGCTGCACCCCATCAGTGTAAGCAGGACTCTTAGGACTCTTAGAAGAGTCAATGCTCTAAAACTATGGGGGGCGCTTAGCCCCCTCTCTTCGTCCCTGAGGATGATTTCATTTTTCAGGGATTAGAGAGGGTGGTCCTTGTGGTGGACTGCAGGTATGGAGAGCTGTTGTCATCGTATTAGATAGATAAGAATGATTATATGTATTGTAGAAATGTCTCCTATCATGTTCCCTAATTTTTTATTATGTCCACATCCTGGTCCCCATCTTGGACATCATAACAAACGTGCACTTTTTTGTTTAATTTACACATTGGACCATAGGAAAAATGACACTACAGCTACAGAGGTGACCGTCTGATAGCCCAGCTCGACTATCCATCTCTACTGAAGACCCTTTCAGCTTTTTGAGAGTTGGGTGGAGGACATCATCTCTGAAAATAGGGTCCCACAGCTGCACCCCATCAGTGTGAGCAGGACTCTTAGGACTCTTAGAAGAGTTAATGCTCTGAGACCATGGGGGCGCTTAGCCCCCTCTCTTCGTCATTGAGGATGATTTCATTTTTCAGGGATTAGAGAGGGTGGTCCTTGTGGTGGACTGCAGGTATGGAGAGCTGTTGTCATCGTATTAGATAGATAAGAATGATTATATGTATTGTAGAAATGTCTCCTATCATGTGCCCTAATTTTTTATTATGTCCACATCCTGGTCCCCATCTTGGACATCATAACAAACGTGCACTTTTTTGTTTAATTTACACATTGGACCATAGGAAAAATGACACTACAGCTACAGAGGTGACCGTCTGATAGCCCAGCTCGACTATCCATCTCTACTGAAGACCCTTTCAGCTTTTTGAGAGTTGGGTGGAGGACATCATCTCTGAAAATAGGGTCCCACAGCTGCACCCCATCAGTGTGAGCAGGACTCTTAGGACCCTTAGAAGAGTCAATGCTCTGAGACCATTGGGGGCACTTAGCCCCCTCTCTTCATCACTGAGGATGATTTCATTTTTCAGGGATTAGAGAGGGTGGTCCTTGTGGTGGACTGCAGATATCGAGAGCTGTTATCATCGTATTAGATAGATAAGAATGATTATATGTATTGTAGAAATGTCTCCTATCATGTTCCCTAATTTTTTATTATGTCCACATCCTGGTCCCCATCTTGGACATCATAACAAACGTGCACTTTTTTGTTTAATTTACACATTGGACCATAGGAAAAATGACACTACAGCTACAGAGGTGACCGTCTGATAGCCCAGCTCGACTATCCATCTCTACTGAAGACCCTTTCAGCTTTTTGAGAGTTGGGTGGAGGACATCATCTCTGAAAATAGGGTCCCACAGCTGCACCCCATCAGTGTGAGCAGGACTCTTAGGACTCTTAGAAGAGTCAATGCTCTGAGACCATGGGGGGCGCTTAGCCCCCTCTCTTCGTCACTGAGGATGATTTCATTTTTCAGGGATTAGAGAGGGTGGTCCTTGTGGTGGACTGCAGGTATGGAGAGCTGTTGTCATCGTATTAAATAGATAAGAATGATTATATGTATTGTAGAAATGTCTCCTATCATGTTCCCTAATTTTTTATTATGTCCACATCCTGGTCCCCATCTTGGACATCATAACAAACGTGCACTTTTTTGTTTAATTTACACATTGGACCATAGGAAAAATGACACTACAGCTACAGAGGTGACCGTCTGATAGCCCAGCTCGACTATCCATCTCTACTGAAGACCCTTTCAGCTTTTTGAGAGTTGGGTGGAGAACATCATCTCTGAAAATAGGGTCCCACAGCTGCACCCCATCAGTGTGAGCAGGACTCTTAGGACTCTTAGAAGAGTCAATGCTCTGAGACCATGGGGGGCGCTTAGCCCCCTCTCTTCGTCACTGAGGATGATTTCACTTTTCAGGGAATAGAGAGGGTGGTCCTTGTGGTGGACTGCAGGTATGGAGAGCTGTTGTCATCGTATTAGATAGATAAGAATGATTATATGTATTGTAGAAATGTCTCCTATCATGTTCCCTATTTTTTTATTATGTCCACATCCTGGTCCCCATCTTGGAAATCATAACAAACGTGCACTTTTTTGTTTAATTTACACATTGGACCATAGGAAAAATGACACTACAGCTACAGAGGTGACCGTCTGATAGCCCAGCTCGACTATCCATCTCTACTGAAGACCCTTTCAGCTTTTTGAAAGTTGGGTGGAGGACATCATCTCTGAAAATAGGGTCCCACAGCTGCACCCCATCAGTGTGAGCAGGAATCTTAGGACTCTTAGAAGAGTCAATGCTCTGAGACCATGGGGGGCGCTTAGCCCCCTCTCTTCGTCACTGAGGATGATTTCATTTTTCAGGGATTAGAGAGAGTGGTCCTTGTGGTGGACTGCAGGTATGGAGAGCTGTTGTGATCGTATTAGATAGATAAGAATGATTATATGTATTGTAGAAATGTCTCCTATCATGTTCCCTAATTTTTTATTATGTCCACATCCTGGTCCCCATCTTGAACATCATAACAAACGTGCACTTTTTTGTTTAATTTACACATTGGACCATAGGAAAAATGACACTACAGCTACAGAGGTGACCGTCTGATAGCCCAGCTCGACTATCCATCTCTACTGAAGACCCTTTCAGCTTTTTGAGAGTTGGGTGGAGGACATCATCTCTGAAAATAGGGTCCCACAGCTGCACCCCATCAGTGTGAGCAAGACTCTTAGGACTCTTAGAAGAGTCAATGCTCTGAGACCATTGGGGGCACTTAGCCCCCTCTCTTCATCACTGAGGATGATTTCATTTTTCAGGGATTAGAGAGGGTGGTCCTTGTGGTGGACTGCAGGTATGGAGAGCTGTTGTCATCGTATTAGATAGATAAGAATGATTATATGTATTGTAGAAATGTCTCCTATCATGTTCCCTAATTTTTTATTATGTCCACATCCTGGTCCCCATCTTGGACATCATAACAAACGTGCACTTTTTTGTTTAATTTACACATTGGACCATAGGAAAAATGACACTACAGCTACAGAGGTGACCGTCTGATAGCCCAGCTCGACTATCCATCTCTACTGAAGACCCTTTCAGCTTTTTGAGAGTTGGGTGGAGGACATCATCTCTGAAAATAGGGTCCCACAGCTGCACCCCATCAGTGTGAGCAGGACTCTTAGGACTCTTAGAAGAGTCAATGCTCTGAGACCATTGGGGGCACTTAGCCCCCTCTCTTCATCACTGAGGATGATTTCATTTTTCAGAGATTAGAGAGGGTGGTCCTTGTGGTGGACTGCAGATATGGAGAGCTGTTATCATCGTATTAGATAGATAAGAATGATTATATGTATTGTAGAAATGTCTCCTATCATGTTCCCTAATTTTTTATTATGTCCACATCCTGGTCCCCATCTTGGACATCATAACAAACGTGCACTTTTTTGTTTAATTTACACATTGGACCATAGGAAAAATGAAACTACGGCTACAGAGGTGACCGTCTGATAGCCCAGCTCGACTATCCATCTCTACTGAAGACCCTTTCAGCTTTTTGAGAGTTGGGTGGAGGACATCATCTCTGAAAATAGGGTCCCACAGCTGCACCCCATCAGTGTGAGCAGGACTCTTAGGACTCTTAGAAGAGTTAATGCTCTGAGACCATGGGGGCGCTTAGCCCCCTCTCTTCGTCACTGAGGATGATTTCATTTTTCAGGGATTAGAGAGGGTGGTCCTTGTGGTGGACTGCAGGTATGGAGAGCTGTTGTCATCGTATTAGATAGATAAGAATGATTATATGTATTGTAGAAATGTCTCCTATCATGTTCCCTAATTTTTTATTATGTCCACATCCTGGTCCCCATCTTGGACATCATAACAAACGTGCACTTTTTTGTTTAATTTACACATTGGACCATAGGAAAAATGACACTACAGCTACAGAGGTGACCGTCTGATAGCCCAGCTCGACTATCCATCTCTACTGAAGACCCTTTCAGCTTTTTGAGAGTTGGGTGGAGGACATCATCTCTGAAAATAGGGTCCCACAGCTGCACCCCATCAGTGTGAGCAGGACTCTTAGGACTCTTAGAAGAGTCAAAGCTCTGAGACCATTGGGGGCACTTAGCCCCCTCTCTTCATCACTGAGGATGATTTCATTTTTCAGGGATTAGAGAGGGTGGTCCTTGTGGTGGACTGCAGATATCGAGAGCTGTTATCATCGTATTAGATAGATAAGAATGATTATATGTATTGTAGAAATGTCTCCTATCATGTTCCCTAATTTTTTATTATGTCCACATCCTGGTCCCCATCTTGGACATCATAACAAACGTGCACTTTTTTGTTTAATTTACACATTGGACCATAGGAAAAATGACACTACAGCTACAGAGGTGACCGTCTGATAGCCCAGCTCGACTATCCATCTCTACTGAAGACCCTTTCAGCTTTTTGAGAGTTGGGTGGAGGACATCATCTCTGAAAATAGGGTCCCACAGCTGCACCCCATCAGTGTGAGCAGGACTCTTAGGACTCTTAGAAGAGTCAATGCTCTGAGACCATGGGGGGCGCTTAGCCCCCTCTCTTCGTCACTGAGGATGATTTCATTTTTCAGGGATTAGAGAGGGTGGTCCTTGTGGTGGACTGCAGGTATGGAGAGCTGTTGTCATCGTATTAAATAGATAAGAATGATTATATGTATTGTAGAAATGTCTCCTATCATGTTCCCTAATTTTTTATTATGTCCACATCCTGGTCCCCATCTTGGACATCATAACAAACGTGCACTTTTTTGTTTAATTTACACATTGGACCATAGGAAAAATGACACTACAGCTACAGAGGTGACCGTCTGATAGCCCAGCTCGACTATCCATCTCTACTGAAGACCCTTTCAGCTTTTTGAGAGTTGGGTGGAGAACATCATCTCTGAAAATAGGGTCCCACAGCTGCACCCCATCAGTGTGAGCAGGACTCTTAGGACTCTTAGAAGAGTCAATGCTCTGAGACCATGGGGGGCGCTTAGCCCCCTCTCTTCGTCACTGAGGATGATTTCACTTTTCAGGGAATAGAGAGGGTGGTCCTTGTGGTGGACTGCAGGTATGGAGAGCTGTTGTCATCGTATTAGATAGATAAGAATGATTATATGTATTGTAGAAATGTCTCCTATCATGTTCCCTATTTTTTTATTATGTCCACATCCTGGTCCCCATCTTGGAAATCATAACAAACGTGCACTTTTTTGTTTAATTTACACATTGGACCATAGGAAAAATGACACTACAGCTACAGAGGTGACCGTCTGATAGCCCAGCTCGACTATCCATCTCTACTGAAGACCCTTTCAGCTTTTTGAAAGTTGGGTGGAGGACATCATCTCTGAAAATAGGGTCCCACAGCTGCACCCCATCAGTGTGAGCAGGAATCTTAGGACTCTTAGAAGAGTCAATGCTCTGAGACCATGGGGGGCGCTTAGCCCCCTCTCTTCGTCACTGAGGATGATTTCATTTTTCAGGGATTAGAGAGAGTGGTCCTTGTGGTGGACTGCAGGTATGGAGAGCTGTTGTGATCGTATTAGATAGATAAGAATGATTATATGTATTGTAGAAATGTCTCCTATCATGTTCCCTAATTTTTTATTATGTCCACATCCTGGTCCCCATCTTGAACATCATAACAAACGTGCACTTTTTTGTTTAATTTACACATTGGACCATAGGAAAAATGACACTACAGCTACAGAGGTGACCGTCTGATAGCCCAGCTCGACTATCCATCTCTACTGAAGACCCTTTCAGCTTTTTGAGAGTTGGGTGGAGGACATCATCTCTGAAAATAGGGTCCCACAGCTGCACCCCATCAGTGTGAGCAGGACTCTTAGGACTCTTAGAAGAGTCAATGCTCTGAGACCATTGGGGGCACTTAGCCCCCTCTCTTCATCACTGAGGATGATTTCATTTTTCAGGGATTAGAGAGGGTGGTCCTTGTGGTGGACTGCAGGTATGGAGAGCTGTTGTCATCGTATTAGATAGATAAGAATGATTATATGTATTGTAGAAATGTCTCCTATCATGTTCCCTAATTTTTTATTATGTCCACATCCTGGTCCCCATCTTGGACATCATAACAAACGTGCACTTTTTTGTTTAATTTACACATTGGACCATAGGAAAAATGACACTACAGCTACAGAGGTGACCGTCTGATAGCCCAGCTCGACTATCCATCTCTACTGAAGACCCTTTCAGCTTTTTGAGAGTTGGGTGGAGGACATCATCTCTGAAAATAGGGTCCCACAGCTGCACCCCATCAGTGTGAGCAGGACTCTTAGGACTCTTAGAAGAGTCAATGCTCTGAGACCATTGGGGGCACTTAGCCCCCTCTCTTCATCACTGAGGATGATTTCATTTTTCAGGGATTAGAGAGGGTGGTCCTTGTGGTGGACTGCAGATATGGAGAGCTGTTATCATCGTATTAGATAGATAAGAATGATTATATGTATTGTAGAAATGTCTCCTATCATGTTCCCTAATTTTTTATTATGTCCACATCCTGGTCCCCATCTTGGACATCATAACAAACGTGCACTTTTTTGTTTAATTTACACATTGGACCATAGTGAAAATGACACTACAGCTACAGAGGTGACCGTCTGATAGCCCAGCTCGACTATCCATCTCTACTGAAGACCCTTTCAGCTTTTTGAGAGTTGGGTGGAGGACATCATCTCTTAAAATAGGGTCCCACAGCTGCACCCCATCAGTGTAAGCAGGACTCTTAGGACTCTTAGAAGAGTCAATGCTCTAAAACCATTGGGGGCACTTAGCCCCCTCTCTTCATCACTGAGGATGATTTCATTTTTCAGGGATTAGAGAGGGTGGTCCTTGTGGTGGACTGCAGATATGGAGAGCTTTTATCATCGTATTAAATAGATAAGAATGATTATATGTATTGTAGAAATGTCTCCTATCATGTTCCCTAATTTTTTATTATGTCCACATCCTGGTCCCCATCTTGGACATCATAACAAACGTGCACTTTTTTGTTTAATTTACACATTGGACCATAGGAAAAATGACACTACAGCTACAGAGGTGACCGTCTGATAGCCCAGCTCGACTATCCATCTCTACTGAAGACCCTTTCAGCTTTTTGAGAGTTGGGTGGAGGACATCATCTCTGAAAATAGGGTCCCACAGCTGCACCCCATCAGTGTGAGCAGGACTCTTAGGACTCTTAGAAGAGTCAATGCTCTGAGACCATGGGGGGCGCTTAGCCCCCTCTCTTCGTCACTGAGGATGATTTCATTTTTCAGGGATTAGAGAGGGTGGTCCTTGTGGTGGACTGCAGGTATGGAGAGCTGTTGTCATCGTATTAAATAGATAAGAATGATTATATGTATTGTAGAAATGTCTCCTATCATGTTCCCTAATTTTTTATTATGTCCACATCCTGGTCCCCATCTTGGACATCATAACAAACGTGCACTTTTTTGTTTAATTTACACATTGGACCATAGGAAAAATGACACTACAGCTACAGAGGTGACCGTCTGATAGCCCAGCTCGACTATCCATCTCTACTGAAGACCCTTTCAGCTTTTTGAGAGTTGGGTGGAGAACATCATCTCTGAAAATAGGGTCCCACAGCTGCACCCCATCAGTGTGAGCAGGACTCTTAGGACTCTTAGAAGAGTCAATGCTCTGAGACCATGGGGGGCGCTTAGCCCCCTCTCTTCGTGTGAAGCCCCACAGATGCTGCTGTGTCGGTGCATTACCTTCAGGGACTCCACTCGGCTGTATCGGGTCACAGGTAGGAGATCTTCTCTGTAGTCGTGACGCCACTCTCAGATTTGCGGTCAGTGAGGACCGCCACTGCAGGTTAAGGGCTGCCTGGGGCTGATGGTGGGTGCAGTCGGATGTAGTGGCCTCCTGAGAGTGAGGCAAGCCCCAGGGCCCTGTGTAGATGTGGTAGTACCACAAGGCGCAGAATAACTCCACACAGGCAGGATGTCTTTCAGGGTTTTTTACTCACTTCAGGTGGCAGGGTGAGTAACCCGGGCGTAGCTGGGATGAACCAGGCAGGAACCAGGTATCCTTCAGGCTGACTTTATGAGGGTGACTACTGACTCGCCTTCCTTAGCCCTTGGTGGTTTGGGGTGACCCCGACTTTGAGTCCCTATGGGGGTCACCCAGGGAAGATGCTGCAGCCTCTCTCCCCTTCGTTCGCCGTTTGCTTGTTCCCCGGACCAGGTCACTCCAGCTGCTTGCCTCCTGAGACCTATGGGCCCTAACTGTGGTTACGTGGCTGCGGCTTTTGTGGTATTGTGGTGTGGGCTTTGAGAGCCCCACACCGGCAGGTTTAGCAGGGAAAGGTGAATCTATCCTCGCTTCGGGATCTGCCGCCCGTTTGGGCCTGGTTCTCCCTAGCAGTCTCCTTACTTCCCACTCCGCTGTCCTCTAGCTGAAGCTGGATTTCGGGTAGCCCTCCTAGGTGACCGTTCTCCCCCGTCTGTAGCCACTGCGCGGGCGCTGTTAGACAGCAAAAACCCCACAGGTCTGCTCCTTACTGAGCCCTCTGGAGTTCTCCTCTAACTGACTCACTGCTCCTCCTCTCCTGTTCTTGCCTACGCCACCTAGCAACCAGACTCTCTTACCACACCCCTTGAGAGGAGATGGAGGCCGTGCTCATGCTTCGCCCCCTCCTGGGATCCCCAGGGGTCCTCTCATAGGTACATGTGGTAGACCTGGTCACTATGCGCCTGTGTTCCACACCCCGGTCAGCCTTCTGGATTACCTGTATTGTACTGTCCCCAGCATGGGTGCAGTACTCAGTGGTGCCTGACCAGGTCAGGGGCGCCACATTCCCCCTTAGTTATCACCAGCACGTCCTCGGGCTGCAAGACAACATTTTAAATGCATAAAACATTAAAACATGGTAAAACATTTTAAGATCACCAGGTATCAGACATCACCAACCTCCACCCACAAGTCCGTTAACCCACCCAAAACCCTCTCACGTTGGCCGCGCCTTCAGCCACTTCTGGCAGGATGTAGAGGCGGCTTTCATGGGCTGGTGGTTTCAGGGTATACCCGGCCTGGTGGATCCGCGCCTTCAGCCTCTTCTGGCAGGATGTAGAGGCGGCCTCCACAGTTGGTGCTGACCAGGTACCCTCTTTGTGGTGGTGAGCCAAGGCCCCATAAACAGGCGTGCTCTCTCTGGTTGCAGGTGAGCCAAGGCCCTATATACGGACGTGCTCCCTGGTTGCAGATGAGCCAAGCCCCTAAACAGGCTGGCTCTGGTGGTGGTGCCTCTGGTGTAACTATTTACACTGCGAGAGTTTGTGGCTATAGCCAGTTCATAGCCTTAAGGTTTATTTCTCACAATAGTTTTTGTGGGCACAGGCTTGAACTTGAGAACGTTGCAAACAAACTGGTCAAAACTTTTCAAAACTTCAACTGGTAACTTCTTTCTTTACTTTACGTTACTCCTCTTTACCAGGGCTTGAGCCTGTATGGCGGCGGCACCTGCTGCTTTCCTGCTCTCTGTCGTCGTCGGTGGTTGTCTCATCCGTAGGTTCTTTTTCTCTGCTTTCTCTATCTTCATCTGTTTCTCTATCTCTGTCTTTCCTTTCTTCTTCTTTAGGACATGGTGCAACATCCAGTGCATACCATCCTCTTTCTCCTTGATGCATGGTAAATTGTACGGAGTCTCCCATCCTCAGGTTTCTTCCCGGATGTCCTCTGGGCAGGTTGGCGCTGACGTCTCTCCTATTGACAAAAATGCCTTCTTTCATTCCTGGTGCGACTATAAAGCCATATCCGCTCTTCAAGTTAAAGTCCTCTACAACTCCTCTACAAAGGGGTCCTCTGACCTGGGCTTTGGCTCTTCTCAGGAATCGTTTCTCTTGTAGGTCTCTGGCCGTTATTTCTCTCTGCTCTGGGGATGGCGGTGCAGGGAAAGCCTGGGTTCTGCTATGACGCCGTGTCTTGCGGGCTGGATGCTGCTGGGTGCAGCTTACAAGCTCCCAGGTGAGGCTTTGGGGCAGGTCTTCTTCAGCAGACGGTGTCAGGTCTTCTTCATCCCAGCGGGAATATGGTAACATCTCCGGCTCTGGGTATGGATCCACTGCTGTTGGCTCCTGAGTCAGCTCCTCAGCTTCCTGGCCTCCTCTCCCCCTTAGTTCTTCTTGGCACTCCTTTGGTGGCAGTGCTGGGGATGGACTTTCTTCCGCAGGCCCAGGCGGGGGACTCTTTGGCGTAGTTGCTGCAGGGGTTGCCGGCATCCTTCTGGGGGTGTGCGGAGGGAGCACGTACTGGTCCACCAACCATTGTGGAAACTTAGCCTCCATGTCAGCCTTCAGCCTCCAGTATTCGGGGTCATCCCCCAGCATGGGCTTCCTATCAAGGACCTCCGTGGCCTGGGGAGTAGTGTCTGCTCTGGCCTTGCAGGCCGGGGTAAATGACGAGGTAGACTTTTCTTGGCGGGCCGCGCCTGGCATGGCGGCGGCCTGGTCTTGGCGGGCCGCGCCTGGCATGGCGGCGGCCTGGTCTTGGCGGGCCGCGCCCGGCATGGCGGCGGCCTGGTCTTGGCGGGCCGCGCCCGGCATGGCGGCGGCCTGGTCTTGGCGGGCCGCGCCCGGCATGGCGGCGGCCTGGATCAGCGTCGCAGCTGCGATGGGATCTTTGCAGGCTGGGCTGGGCGTCGTTGCAGCGATCGGGGCTTGGCGGGCCGAGCAGGGCATCGCTGCGGCGGCCTGGGCTGGGCGGGCCGCGGTGGCAGCCGGTTCTTTGCGGGCCGGGCAGGGCATCGCTGCAGGGACCGGGTCTTGGTGGGCCGAGCAGGGCATCGCTGCGGCGGCCTGGGCTGGGCGGGCCGCACCGGACGTGGCTGCGGCCTGGATCAGCGTCGCCGCACCGGGCGCCTCTGCGGGGACCGCGGACGTGGCAGCAGGGGTCGGGGCACTTGCGCTGGCCGGGGCATCACTCGACTCACCCATCTGTGGCAGCATCGGGGTCTGCGTCGTCGCCGTCCTGTCTGGCACTCGGCGCGCGGCCCTCCTTTCATAGGCCCGAACCGCCGCGGTCATCTCCAGCAGTTCCATTCGTTCTTCCCGAATCTGCTCCACAACCCGGGTCTCCAGTCGATCGCAGAACTGGGCCAGCTCCCGATACCACCAGGCAGCGGAGCCTGGTTCTGGGTTCCTGCGGTCAGACGCCATTTCTTCTGCGCCCTCTTCTGCACGATCTCCCAGCAGTGGACTCGTCGCTGCCTCCAGTAGCAAACTGTTCAGTTTCTGCTCTGCCTCTTTCAGCAGCTCCTCTCCCAGCAGCAGGCTTGTGGCTCCCTTTCTGTCCCGACGTCTCTGGACGCCTCCGCTCTCATCGCTGGCGAGGTCAGAACTCTGCAGGGGATCTCTGGGTAGCCACACCTCTTCGTGGGCGGTAACTTCTTCCAGCGCGGGCTGCTGTTGTTTTTCAGCGCGCTTTTCATGGTGGCAATATGGCGGCGCTTCCAATTTTTCAAGCGGACCGCCCAGGCACATGGTCACCTGTCTGAACAGGTCTAGTCCTTATCCTGTTCGTGACGCCAGATGTGAAGCCCCACAGATGCTGCTGTGTCGGTGCATTACCTTCAGGGACTCCACTCGGCTGTATCGGGTCACAGGTAGGAGATCTTCTCTGTAGTCGTGACGCCACTCTCAGATTTGCGGTCAGTGAGGACCGCCACTGCAGGTTAAGGGCTGCCTGGGGCTGATGGTGGGTGCAGTCGGATGTAGTGGCCTCCTGAGAGTGAGGCAAGCCCCAGGGCCCTGTGTAGATGTGGTAGTACCACAAGGCGCAGAATAACTCCACACAGGCAGGATGTCTTTCAGGGTTTTTTACTCACTTCAGGTGGCAGGGTGAGTAACCCGGGCGTAGCTGGGATGAACCAGGCAGGAACCAGGTATCCTTCAGGCTGACTTTATGAGGGTGACTACTGACTCGCCTTCCTTAGCCCTTGGTGGTTTGGGGTGACCCCGACTTTGAGTCCCTATGGGGGTCACCCAGGGAAGATGCTGCAGCCTCTCTCCCCTTCGTTCGCCGTTTGCTTGTTCCCCGGACCAGGTCACTCCAGCTGCTTGCCTCCTGAGACCTATGGGCCCTAACTGTGGTTACGTGGCTGCGGCTTTTGTGGTATTGTGGTGTGGGCTTTGAGAGCCCCACACCGGCAGGTTTAGCAGGGAAAGGTGAATCTATCCTCGCTTCGGGATCTGCCGCCCGTTTGGGCCTGGTTCTCCCTAGCAGTCTCCTTACTTCCCACTCCGCTGTCCTCTAGCTGAAGCTGGATTTCGGGTAGCCCTCCTAGGTGACCGTTCTCCCCCGTCTGTAGACACTGCGCGGGCGCTGTTAGACAGCAAAAACCCCACAGGTCTGCTCCTTACTGAGCCCTCTGGAGTTCTCCTCTAACTGACTCACTGCTCCTCCTCTCCTGTTCTTGCCTACGCCACCTAGCAACCAGACTCTCTTACCACACCCCTTGAGAGGAGATGGAGGCCGTGCTCATGCTTCGCCCCCTCCTGGGATCCCCAGGGGTCCTCTCATAGGTACATGTGTGAGACCTGGTCACTATGCGCCTGTGTTCCACACCCC